>NC_072735.1:110370730-110670730 GCF_026930045.1 Uloborus diversus
TATCCTTTATTTTTTTTTCTATTTGATTTTACTTTCAACGATTCCCCATATTTGACAGCTTCAGGTATTTTACTTGTTTTGTTTAACCCGACATTGAGAAACGTAAAATTGAGGTTTCACCGTACTCATGACCCCTGGCCCCATAGGAAGCTGCTGATTACGCTTACAACGCATGTCTTGATTATTTAAAACTATGTAAGGTTATCTATTTATTTATATTGGGTTGGTAGGGGAAGTGGGTCACTGAGGTTAATGGATTACCCGCCTATAACTGTGTGCTTATTTACCAAAATCGATCTTAACCAGTGTATTATGTTAATTCAACAATGCTTTACTTATAAAAGCAGAATGTGTGCCTACAGACCTTCAATAAATTTACACGTTATTGTTTTGTTTTGTTTATAATTTTCTAACAAACAGATTTAACTATCAGAAAATATCACATGTATGGTTGCATTAATAAAAGATATTTCATGCTAAAAATTTATTCATTTTATCAAGTAAGACACATTTACTCTTTTTTTCCTAGACAAGCTGCTTTAAAATTCAAATAAAAGGTGGGTGGCCCACTTATTCCGTTGTATGAGGTAAGTGAGATACCCATCTGTTTTGTTAACGAAACATGATCGGCAAGAATTTTTAAAGCATTATTTTGCAAAATAATGAACTTTTATTTACTTATAAAGTCTAAGATAAAATAACTGAATCACTTTATTTATTTTTTATTTTTGTTTCAAAACATTTGTATAAGGCTCCAAAAACAGTTTGATCTGAAAAGGAGTCCCACATACCTCACTCACTTGTCTTGGTGGTCTATTACTGTGGAGATGGTATATAGCTTCTAGAAACGAATGGTCACTAATTTATGCTTGCTTTGAATTAAGGAAGTGCCAATACGAATGATAAACAAAAAGGACTGAGGATCTTAATTTTTATTTCTTTTCTAATCGATCATGTTCGAAAAGTTTATCTTTAGCCAATGACTTTTTATTTTTATACCAGAAGATAGAGGACAGTGAACAAAGCGCCTTCGCCTCTGAGCAAACACAGTAAATATTTACAACACAATACAACAATATTTTCATAAAGTATTACAGTGCTGGCCAATATTATTAGACTAAAGACTGTTTAAAGCAAATTATTGTTACATAACTATAGACACTTAACGAACAGTGAAATAATTATCTAATATTTAGTATGCATTTCCTTGTTCTTGATGAGCATTTTAAGTCTTTTGCATACTTTTCACAAGGTTTACACTATTTCTTAACACTTTTTAAAAAAAGAGGTAAAATATTGTTTATACTCACTATTATATATACTCTCATACACATACTCACTAATTACCGAAAACTAACTTTAAATATAATAGAACACAGTAACGAAAATAACTAGTGAACTGATTAAGCTGATTGATGTTCCTGGTAGTTAGATAAACAAAAAACATAAACAAAGCAGACAGTGCTGCCACCTGCCAACATTAAATTATGCTAAATAACGTAATGATCTGTGTACAGTACAGGGGCGGCATTTCAACATTTCATTTGGGGGGTCGAGTTTTTTAAATAGGAATTTTCTCAGTGTGGAATAAAATGCGAGTACATTTTTTTTAAGTAAGGTCATTAAAGAAATTCAAATTTTAATATCCACACTTTTAATTTATTTTATAGTCAGCTATAACAGAAAAGATCTTGATACTACCGTTTCTAAAGTACATTTTTAATGCACGATTTTTGGAATCCAGAAGAAAAGGAAATCTTGGTACTATATTCCGTCAATATCCAGCGCATGCTCTTGGCAGTATAGCTGAAGATGAAAGTCTCGCTTGTCCCATCATGCACCAAAAAAAAAAAAAAAAATCTCTAACCTTCTGAGACACGAAAATGATCATTCACAGTTAGCTGAGTTGATTGGAATCGGTGAAAAAATAATTGAAGCTACAAAGTCATGTTAGAAAACGCATCTTTAAAATTTTCTCTTTAAAAAAAACCATGCAAGTTTAAAATTTGTGCTCTAGTCTTCATTTTTCATCACTGAAGTACACTGGCTCTTCGCAAAACAATTCTTTTTGCTTCGTTCAACAACTTTTACGTGTAACTGAAATATTTTATTTATCTTGTTCAATAACCTGCACATATAATATTGAACTTAGATTTATCACTAAATCTTGTGTTAATTTCATAACTGAATGAATCTATTATTTGATACAAAATATTGAGTCAATCATTTGACTTTGCATCATCATGTGGATTTTTGTCACTTTTTTATTTATTTATTTTTTAATATGTCCAATGAATCCAAATTAACAAGAAGCTCTTAATAGGAGCTCGATCAAGAGTTCTAGCTTTAACTTTTGAAGACCATTTTGTACCTCATCCAGCAAAAGTATTTGTTGATGCACGAATATTTTTCAAAAATAGCGTGTCTTTTGTAAGAAGTTTCCATGAAAGTATACTATGTATTGAACTGCTAAATATGCTTCTTAACAGGAGGAATCAATGTTCACTCACTAATTGAACGTATATTTAAAATATGAGCGCAACAATGAACTCAAAATACCAAGAAACTTCTCGTAAAAATCGGGCCAGTCACACTGCACTGCCCTTTCACATTAGAAGCAGAAGCATCATCTTAACACTGCACTTACAAGTATGAGGCATATAAACCATATGAGGAAATTTCTTCTTTAGTTGAAACAAATTTATCCTCCATCTATTTTTTTATTATGAAAGTTCTGGAAATGATTCATGAATTTCAAAGTTTTTATCCAAATAGCGAAAAACACTTGCTCGTGGCTGGACAGGTCTCGAGTTTCATCAACTTTTACTAAAGATCATCTGCAGATTTTTTTTTTTTTTTAACTTCCTATTGCATATGATCACTGATTTGCGCGTTAGGTAAATTGAATTTCCTGATTTCTTAATATTCTGCGCAAAATATTTGGGGGTGCAAACGCCCCCTCTTGCTCCCCCTATTTGCCGCCCCTGGTACAGTATGTAGTATGTACTGTACTTTAACAGTAAAATAAATAGTATTTTAGTACAAATAGTGAACAAAAACAAAAAAAAAAAAAATAAATAAATAAAAACTCTTCAGTCTAATAATTTCGCCAGCACTGTATATAAGAGAAGGAAATAGCACCTATGGCACCGGTAGGAATCGTATCCACGACTTTCGGCATACAAAGCGGAGCTTGCTACCACACAGCCACGGAGGCCCCCAAGACTTCTAATTTGTAGTTAAAATCATACATTGACTTGAATGTCTCAGTGCCGTTCATATTATTTCATCAAAATAAGAATCAAAAGTCATCTCAAAAGATGAAACACGAGTTTCTTCACGTGCATTCTCCTATGCCGCCCGAAACGCGTGATGCAATTTTAATCGGTTATTGGATCTCTTTCCCGTCCATTCACACATACATAATGTAAAAACTAATAAATTAATGAGGATGCATTTAGCGTTCTAAAACTCACAATATATGCAATTGTATATATATAAAAAAAACTGTTACCCTCTTTATTTTTCCTGTTGTGAATGTGGGAGTGATAACTGTGCGCACTCTTTTCCAATCTTCTCCTGTGAGGGAAGAAACCATTTTGTCGAAAAGTGGATCCCCAATTTGGAAACTCTAAAGAAAAGAAGGTGTCTGTCATTTTATTTTTAATTGGATGTGAATGATTAGTAACATATAACTAGAAATTCTGCACAAAACTGAACGAGCCTACTTTCCCGTATACCAACATCGGCTTTCTCACATCTGGTCTATATTCTCTTTGTTGGTTATTAATGCAAATTATGTCAAACATTCCTCTTACCCATTTACACTTGATTTCTAAAAACATAATATGAATCTCTCATCTGATAATATAGATACATAAAAAATAAATAAACTGAAAAATAAAGTAGTAACACCTTTCAAACAATGCAGTCTATAAATTTTTTTTCGGGAAATTTTTTTTAATGATTTTCAAAAAGGAAAAGATAATAATATAGAAAAAATACTTAAAAAAAATAATTTTAAAATTATATATATATATATATATATATATATATATATATATATATATATATATATATATATATATATCGTTTGTTGTATCGTTTGTTGTATCTTTTACTTAAAAATAAAACGTCTGAGGTTTACCCCGTTGCCAAAAATTAAAAAAAAGTCTACGTCAGGAAACAAAAATAAATAAGTAATAAAAGGTCCATTTAAATAACTAATTTTCGTCAAAACATTTTGCATAGATCCTTCTTTCTGAGCACTTTGAATCCCCGGTGGCGAAAGTAAAATTTATTAATGGCAACTTTAGATTCAAAATAAAAAAATAAATCATCTCAACAGTCATTATTTCCCTGTACAAACCGGAACTTCTTCGGAGCAGGAGTTGTAGAGTCGGAGCCGGCTGATTTTGGGATACAGGAGTCGGAGGCCCTAAAATTTTAAGAATCGGAAACAGACTCCACAGTACTCGTAAAAACATTTCTGCTTTGAATGTATTTCATTTTGATTCAGTCATTTTTATCTCTAACTTGAGTCACTGTTAACTTAACGAATTATGGTCCTCTGATTTCATTAATAACTTTTCTTCTATTTCTTGAAACCAAAAATATAGAGTAGATTCAGAATCTGCACATTTCTTTTTAAATTTTTTGTGCCAAAAAGAGTTTCGTTGCATAGTCGTAAATGCTAAAAGTTTTTAAATTGTTCAAAATATACTCTTAAACTAGCTTAGTGAGAAAAATCTTTTCCATGCATAATCTTCATCACGAGCTTTTTCAAAAAAAGTTTGCATGTAGCAATTCCGCCTTTTTTTAAGTACGGGATCTATACTGACCTTCAGTTTCCCTGTAGGCGCTAATGTTAAGAATCACTGTTCAAAAATTAACGAAAAATTGTTCAAACCAAAAAGATGTTTTCTATGCATGTTCCAACAAGAGCTTTTTCCAACAAAGTTTGTTTGAAGCAAATCTACCTTTAACTATAGGATGTATATTTGCCTTAAATTTCCCCGTAAGCGCTATCATTCAGTTTTTTCAACCTCTTTAAAATTGTACAAAAAATTGTTTAAATTCAAAATCTTTTATACGCATATTCTTCACAAAAGCATAAATTAAATCATAGACTTTTGGTTGAAGCTACATTATTTCCCTCCCAATTTTGGCAGTGACTAAAATATGCGTGATCACGTGACATGAACGTTGCAGTTTAAATCAATCGGCAAGGAAAGACGAGAGATACATGCTAGAGTAATTCCCGCTCACCCTCACAACTTTTAGAACAGATGTAGGTTTTTGTGACTCATTTGTGTGCTGTCGACTACCCTCACTTGTTGTGTTTTGTCCTTTCATTACAATGGATTAAATAGATACTTACTCTTCGTTGTGTAAAAGTTGCAAAGTCTTTAACCATTATGTTCTTCAGCAAAGCTGGTTCTGCAACTGATATAACGGGCCGAGTTCCTTCGAAATGCCTAAATACGGGAAACAAATATTTATA
This sequence comes from Uloborus diversus, assembly GCF_026930045.1. NCBI lineage: Eukaryota > Metazoa > Arthropoda > Arachnida > Araneae > Uloboridae > Uloborus > Uloborus diversus. The sequence continues at coordinate 110,376,234 of NC_072735.1, forward strand.
GAGTAAGACAGTGTCATTTCAGGGGAATGAAGAAACGAGAAAATGGTCAACAATGAACACTACCTGCTGGAGTTTAGGGTTAATCCACTGAAGTTAGGGATACAATTTCAAGTATCAAAATACCACCAAACAGGCAATGACTTCGTTCAAATGTAGAAGCAATTTTCACCCGTCGTACCTTGACGGGCGACTTTCTAGTATTTTAATATTACCGGTATAACAACTTTTACCGACCTGCAGAAAATGACGTCTTAAGCGGGATAACATATGAAATGGAAAATATCCGAAGGACGTGCAGTTGGCTTCGAAGACGAAACGTAAGGCTTACCTCTTCGCATTTAACTCCTTGCGTTTCTGGAATAAACCTCTCATCCTCTCGGAAATATTCGAATACCATCATTGATGTTACTTGAGGAAGATTATTAGATTGTGCTTTAACGAATCCGGCCTCCATAGTGTGTTTAAAAGGATTTTTGAATTTCCAAAAAATAAAAATATCAGCGCGATTAAAATGTCCGTAGCGGAAACAAGGGATCTTCGGCGGAAGGTTGCTCGCATTAGTGCCTTGTGACGTAAGCTCGTGACGTTTCAGAAAACCGCACTTTTGCGCGTGGATTTTTAAAAATTCATTAAAAATCAATCACGGTGTTTTAAAATTCGGCGATGGTGAATTTTTTAGTTTTGAGGATCAATTAACAATATCCAATAGTCAAAATATGAACATTTAATAGGTTGCAACTTCCGTATTAATATTGTATTTTCTACTTTGGCTGGCCATTTCTCGAAGTGGCCAGGAATTCTCGGCCAAAGCCCGAAATGATTATGGTAATTTTAGATTGACAGGTAGACGACACATCTGTCGCTTTCAATGTGACAACGTGGCATGCAAGGGGTAAAAACTGTAAAAGAGGGTGCCCCAGGGCCGCCGAGAGTCAAATCGAGCCCTCTGTCAGTTTCGTCACCTGGCCCGCTTCCCCCCCCCCCCTAAAACCAGTCAAATCGGTTCCCTAGTTTCCGACTAAGCTGACATGATGGCATCTCGTCGGGCTTGGAGGGTCCTGCCAATAGTTATTCAAAACTTCGACCTCGTTTTTCTTCCCGTTAGTTCTTTAACTGAGCTATGAGTATGTATTTCTCGTATCTATACTTCTATATATGAATACTTTCAGTTGAACTTATATGCGATAGCTAATAAGGATCATTCAAGTATTGTGTAAGCATTATTGGGTCACTTTGTAACTCCCCCTCCCTCTTGTGAGAAAAAATAAACATACGCTATAACCCCTTTCGCTTTTGCTTGCATAAGATTTTATTACATTCTGTACGTCACAGGATGCTCTTTCCCTGCGTTTTTTATCGTTGCACTGAGCTGCTTCGTTATTTAATGCTTACCTCAGAACTTTTGTGACCCCTCTCCTCTTGTCAGAGAAAATAAGCAGCCCTTGGTCTCCCCTTTCTGCTTGCATAATACTTGACAGGTCCCAGCTGAAGTTTAGCCTAAGGTCGTGATTCTCAACATTTCAGTCTTTGTGACATAAATTTTAAATATAATTTTCGTCCCTAAACAAACTTTTTGGCAAATACGGAAATTACTGTGTGCTCCCCTTCCTCAGAATTCTATTTAATATCCCTCTACCATCACCCTTACCTCCATAACGGCAGATGGATGATCATTAGTTTCTATTTCTTCTAGAAACTTCTCAAAAATGTCTACAAAACCACATCTTAGAGAAAATATTCAAGTCAAAATCAAGTATGACTAAAAAATAGCTATAAAGTAGTGATAAGAATCCAAATATAGCAACTTAATGGTCGGCAACACAAGTTTTGGCAGTGACTTATTACAAGAATGATATAGACTTGTTTCCATTTAGGAATTAATAAATGTATTCATATGCTAAATACTCCAGATTGCTTTCTCTTCCGAAATATTAATTCATAAAAATACGAACTGTATTACAAAGGAAAAAACAATACTAGGAGTAAATTAAAATCAATATAATGACACGTATGTATGAAATATTAATGATGACATTTTGCACGGGATTTTCGACAAAAGCGGCATTAAAGAAATGTCTTTAAATAATATTAACAAAACTTTTTTTTTCTTTATATTTGTTTTAAGGAGCCCTTATCATTGAGGCTTTGCAAAATAATTTAATAAAACATTTTTTAAGCAACATTTTTTGGTACAATGTGATCCACTGTTTTTAACCCGAGAGAGATCGCGCGGGGCACACAGTCACCCCATTCATATCCAAACTACTGTAGCAGGGTAAATATTTATCTGTAGTTAATCACCCTCTCAGTATCCTCCTACCTAACAGTCCCCTTGGTAGCTGAAGAGTTATTTTTACTTTTCTTTTCTTTCTGCGAGCGAAACAATTACTTTTTAGAACTCACGTGTTAAAGGAGTAACTAACTCCTCCCACGTGACTCTTACTGCTTCGAAATTTCTCATTCTAGGCAGCGTAGTTTTGCGTTTTGTAGCTCTCTTTTTGCATTTATATTGCTTTACGCTCTGAATACTGGCGTGCAAACGCAAACTTGCAGATTATGAAAAGATAGAAAATGATGATTTATAGAAAATTTTAGATAAAACTGATTGGGGTAACTCGGTCACCCCGCGCGATCTCTTTTGTCACTGTCAGGTGCGCGATCTCTCTCGGGTTAAAATTAGGTCCATGAAGCAGAAAAGACTGAGAATCGTCCTTAATTCAAAGGCGCGCATTTTACACAACGCATTTATTTAAAACTAGCGGTACCCGCACGGCTTTGTCCGTAACAGAAAAATTAAAAGGTCTTTTGGTTCGCCTGTATATTTACAAATAATGTATGGTGAATTTTCTCGCCAATTGGCTTGTACCCATGTTACGGTTCCACGTTATGATAATTTCGTATCTCGCCAATTGGCTTGTGCCCATGTTGCGGTTCCACGTTATGATAATTTCATAATTTACTCGTCCATCTTATGATGATTTTGTTCTTAAAATTAAAATAGAAAAAGAACCGCATCGAATTTTCGAAAAATCTCTTCGAGGTGCACACCCTCATGCTACAAACTAACTTTGTGCCAAATTTCATGAAAATCGGGCGAACGGTCTAGGCGCTATGCGCGTCAGAGATCCTGACAGACAGAGATCCGGACAGAGAGAGAGAGAGATCCTGACTGACAGAGAGACTTTCAGCTTTATTATTAGTAAAGATATAAGTAATTCGTTCATTTGAAGGAAACAAATGTAATCTTCTTTACGCTATCACGTGGTTACATCATGTCCTGTCACTGAATAATATCTATAATGGCTTTAATACAAAAAATAAGCTCATTTTTAACACAGAGGTATCTTTTACATTTGAACTCGTTTCTGAAACAACTGTACTTAAAAAATGAAACAACACACAGAAGTACTTATTTTCAAATGCTGCATTTATAACAATGTAATACAAGCTGCTCTTAATTTCTCTCTTCGTACTCTGGCCGATCGTCCATAGCCACTTCGCGAAATGGCCGGCCAAAGCCCGAAATGAAGAAAATTGGCTGGTAAGTTTTCAGCAGTGTTGGCCAGTTCGCGAATTGGATAGCCAATTCGCGAACTGGCCAATTTCGGGCTTTGGCCGTAACATATATAAAGAAGAATGCATCTGAAATGCAACTGCACAATCAGTAAAACTATAATCCGGTAGCTTGCTCGGAAAATCGCAAGCACACACTAGTCAACAGAAATTACGGAATGTTCGGTGATATTTATTAGAGAATAATATAGCACTATTTTATTATTACCCGAAATGTGTTTTAGTAAAACAAAATTAGAACCTTTTGTAGTTTTCTTCAAATAAAGTACCGAAAAGTTGTAAGAAAAAAGAAAAAGTTTTATTATAAGATGATATCGGAAATTTATTTCATACACGTGTTTTGGGGTTACAAGAAACTTATTTTTTTCAATGTAGAAATGTTATGAGCTTACAACGCTGTGAAAGTGATGAAAGAAGGTCAAGTGAATGCATGAACATTTGTTTCTCTGTTATGAGTTTATTAATTCTGAAAGTCATACATATTTTAATCTAGAAAGTCGCCCGTCAAGGTATGATGTGTGAAAATTTCCTCTACATTTGAACGAAGCCATTGCCTGTTTGATAATATTTTGATAGTTGAAATGGTAACCCTCACTCCAGTTAATTAACCCTAAACTCCGGTCGGACCATTTTTTCGTTTCTTCATCCCCCTGAAATGACACTGTCTTACCAGTAAAACAGTTAAGTTATTGGATCGAGTTCAGCCTTGTCACGATAAAGCCTTTCCCTGCATGTTAAACATTACCAAAACATATTATCAAATTATCATGCCGTGACTCGAGTTTCATTGTTGAAACACGCTTGTTACTCGATAACAATTTTTTTAACAAATAAAAATACTTTAATTCTAATTCTTTGTGATCGTTTTAGTTATACAGCCGGAGCCTGGTATAGCGAATAAGGGATATAACAATCACCCCGGTTTTAGCGACCCTTTTAAATGGTCCCAACTGTGAGCCCTCTTCCGTTAATGTATTTTGAAACGCTTGTAACGATCACAAAACGGTAGAGAAACTGCTATAACGATCCAAAATGTTCAAACATTTTTGGCTTTTCACAGCATTTGTCCCAGCTACTTTTCTTACCAATTCTTTCATAGGCAAACACCATCTGCAGAAATAGTTACATCTTTTATTCATAGAATAGCTTGATACAAACCATTCTTCACTAATGTTAAATTAGGCTAAATTAAGTACCGTGGCTAAATTACGCAAGTCAATTTTTTCTTCTGTAGGGCATTAAATTTAATTTATACTGAAATTCGAATGCAGCCCAACTCTCAATTTGCTAGGAATTTTCCTTTACGAAATTTACTATAGTTTTTTATCTGACTGAATTTTAATTCTAAGTGAGCTGTTTGCTTTGGCCGATTTTTTTACGACAGAAACTAGATAACCAAGTCGTAGAGATGTTGACTGAAAACTCAACAAAATGAACATGTAATGCAAAAAGTTTGCAGCTAAAAATAACATTTATAGTCCCATATTGTGGATAAATAAAATGATACATTATATAGTTTGTTTATTAAAATAGACATATACACTAGATAATACTAATGTTTTATTTTCGTTAATCATAATTACTAAAAGAAATATTGTGTAATAAAGACATTCATCATAGACCTTTTAAAAATATTATCGTCATAATTAGTGAACTTACCCATATATTCGTCCATATTTCTTATATCTTTCATATTCAACATCTTGGGCTGGCTGAAAAAATGGACACCAAAATTATTTCATGATTGAAGATTGAGTTTTACCTTTTAAAAATCCCACAGCAAGCCTTACTTATGAACAGTGTTTAGGCTCAGGGGGAATGCCGTTTCTCGAAATAGTTGGTTTAACATTGTAAAATAATGCAAATTTAATGTAAATTGGTTTCAAAGCACCTTAAAAAAATGTCATATTTTTAAATTCAAGCAGGCTAAGTAATCAAAACTGGTCTTTTTTTAGGCGTAACAAACATCTGTCAACCATGACATCTACTCTAGAAAACATCACATGACTTCCTTTTACTCCAATTTAATGTCATTTCCTCATTATTGGCAATTTTAATGTGATTCAATTGTTTACTCTCTAAATATCACCAACAGTGGCAAATTTGAAACCAGATTTAAAAAAAAAATTTACGCCAAATTTGTCGCCAAGTTGGCGACCAAAAGACTGGCGATATATCGCCAAGTGTCCGACAAATTATAACACAACTTGAGTTTGCGTTGAAATTAACAATGATTTCCCCCGAAAAAGGGGCAAAAGACCCCTTTAGAAGCACCCAAATGCAACCAAAAGGGGAGGTGCACATCTAGACCCCCACTAGGAGTCTACGTACCAAATTTCAACTTTCTAGGACATACCGTTTTTGAGTTATGCGAGATACATACGCACATACATACGTAAATACGGACGTAACGAGAAAATTCGTTGTAATTAACTCGTGGGTCGTCAAAATTGATGTTTCGGGTGTCTTTACGTTCCTAGGCATATTTCCACGTGTGGTCGGGTCGAAAAAAAAAAAAAAAAAAAAAAAAAACTCAACATTCATTTGGGGGTGAGAAAAATGGAAATTAAGGCCGATTTTTGAGTGAAATTTTTTTCGCGAATACAATACTTCCTTTTTTGTAAAAGGAAGTAAAAAAGAATAACGTTCCCTCTGATATTTCTCTCCAACTGCAATTCCTCTTTATGATGTGCGATGAATAATAACGAAAGTCATGGCACACCAAAAAAAAAAAAAAAAATCGCTCTCCTGCGGGGAAACGAGCTGACGTGTGCATCACATGACTTCCTTTTACTCCAATTTAACGTCATTTTCTCATTATTGGCAGTTTTAATGTGATTCAATAGTTTACTCTCTAAATATCACCAACAGTGGCCAAATTAAAACCAGATTAATTTTTTTTTAAATCTCCAAATTTGTCGCCAAGGCGACCAAAAGAGTGGCGATATATCGCCAAGTGTCCGCCAAATTATAACACTACTTGAGTTTACATCGAAATTAACAATGATTCCCCCCCCCCCCCAAAAAAAGGGGCAAGATACCCCCTTTGGGGCATCCGAATGCAACCAAAAAGAGAGGTGCACAACTAGACCCCACTAGAAGTCTAAGTACCAAATTTCAACTTTCTAGGACATTCCGTTCTTGAGTTATGCGACATACATACACACATACGTGCATACATACGTACATACAGACGTCACGAGAAAACTCGTTGTAATTAACTCGGGGATCGTCAAAATGGATATTTCGGGTGTCTGTTCGTTCCTAGGCATATATCCACATGTGGTCGGGTTGAAAAATAAACTGAACATTCATTCAGGGGTGAGTAAAATGGAAATTAATGTCGATTTTTGAGTGAAATTTTTTTCGCGAATACAATACTTCCTTTTTTGCAAAAGGAAGTAAAAAGTGATTATAAGAGTGTGTAGAATAAAAATTCTTGGGAATCAGAATTGTTAAAGAAACAGAATGCTATACACGTGGAATCTACAGATCTCTCTTATAATATGGAGATATAGTGAAGGAATTTTAAACCCTTCTTTGAATAAATTAATTATTCCAGGTTTTTTCTTCCTTTTACAAAAAAGGAAGTATTGTATACACGAAAAAATTTTTATTCCAAAATCGGCCTTAATTTCCATTTTGCTCACCCCCAAATGAATGTTGAGTTTTTTTTCTCGACCCGACCGCACGTACATATGTACCACAGAACGTATAGACACCCGAAATATCCATTTTGAAGTTTCCCGAGTTAATCAAAACGAGTTTCCTCGTGACGTCTGTATGTACGTAAGTATGTGCGTATGTGTGTATGTATGTCGCGTAACTCAAGAACGGTATGTCCTAGAAAGTTGAAATTTTGTACCTAGACTCTCCTAGTGGGGTCTAGTTGTGCACCTTTTTTTTTTGGTTGCATTCGGGTGTTTCTAAAGGGGTCTTTTGCACCTTTTTGGGGGGAATTCATTGTTAATTTCGATGCAAACTCAAGTGGTGTTATAATTTGGCGGACACTTGGCGATATATCGCCAGTCTTTTGGTCACCAAGCTTTGTCGCCAACTTGGCAACAAATTTGGCGAGTTTTTTTTTAAATATTTTTTTTTAAATCTGGTTTCAATGTGGCCATTGTTTGTGATATTTAAAGAGTTAGAGAGAGAATCCCATTAAAATTGCAATAATAGGGAAATAACATTAAAGTGGTGTAAAAGAAAGTCATGTGATGCACACATCAGCTCGTTTTCCTCCATTAAAAAGTACTTCGTGTTTCAAATTAAATAAAAGTTGAATAAAAAAAAATCCAAATTTAAGGCTTTTTCTGACTTTAAAATCGGATTAATTCTTTTGCTTTTTACTCATTCGCCAGCTTACTAAGAATCTTTCACTAAGTCAACTGAGTCAAAAACAAATTTAGAAGCTCACTTGTTACGCCCGTATTCACTTGATAATTCGACTTCCGCAGATTAAAGCTTTTATTAGTTGAAAGAGAGCTTCGCGGCGCGGCGGTCGAATCGCCTGATGAAGAACGTATCGAGATCTAGAATCCTGCTTTCATTGCGTTCTACACGTAGACTAGATGAAAACAAAGAAATACGACATTTGGCGAACGCAATCAAGTGTTCGACTTGGACGAGAACGAATTGATGTAAAGTAGACGGTGAATGCAAATATTGTTGGATAACCTTTTTTACTCCCTCCCCCCCTCAAAAAATAGGTGGATTTGTGACAAACCTTCTGACAGTCCATCTTTTCCGTGTACGGAGTATAATGGTGTAGCGGAAACCGCAGCTCTTGAAAGGTATCATTCAAGGAATTTGTCGTAAAAGATTCATACCTCATGTTTGAAACATAACTTAAAAGTAATAATAATAACAATAATCGTGAGAAACGGAATGTATATTCTAATACCAATCAAATCAAGGAAATGCATCAATCATATTTTCTTTATTTATGTTGATTGACTGTACTGTGCAACATAAATAAATAAAATAAAGTAAAATCGAAAAAGTAAACGATTCCCAATAATGTAGAGCACACATCGCGCCAAAATGCACGAAAATGTTTGGAACTGATTGCGTTATCAAAGAAAATAAAAGTGTTGATACTGTTTTACTGTGATCCGTATGTTATTTTCTTACCCATTGTTTCAGAGCGCAAAAATGGAGAAAAGTTTTATCTTGATGCTTTGCAGGTGGGAAGCTGATTGCAAAGAAGAAAAGTTTTTTTTTTTTTTTTCAATTTCTCGGTCGGTATGCGCCTGTTGTTTGATACGCGCGAGCGAGATTGACGGATACTGAGATAAGTCTCCCCAGTCACCAAGGTCAGTTTAATTGATACGTTTTCAGAGAAAGAGAGAGAGAGAGAGAAAATTCATTCTAAACCAAACATATGAGCTAAAAATTAGAAGTTAGTCACAATTGAACACATACAATATTTATTAATGTGACTAGCCTGCGTGCCCGGCGTTGCACGGGCTACTTAAAAAATGAAAGAGCTGTTCAATTGATGTTTTTGTATTATTCTGACATCAGTTTCTAAAGCGCTAAGGAGTAAATAATTATGCGTAATGCAAGGTTTGCAAAACACCAGTAGAGCATATTTTTGGCAAAAACCTCTTTAACGTTAATCATATTTATCAATAATAGAAGTTATGAGTATTTTCAATTAGCACAAAAGATGAAAATATATGCATTCTCAACTATAATATGTGCTCACTTTAAACTGAATTAAATCTGATAGAATATATCTGAAATATTTATGTACAATTACAATCAGCTTTTTACATAAAATGACACTCACTTTTTTGTTGATTACGAGAAACTAAAGCACCAAGACTTATTAAATACCAATAAGCATTAATTTAATATCAAGCCATCTGATTCCAATTAAGCTTTAGTTAAAATCCTGAAAAACAATCTTTTTTGTTCAACTCTGTTTCACTTAAAGAAATCCAAACAATCTTAATTTAACGTGTTCTTTTAACGATACAAACTGTATTGCAAAAATCGAAACAGGAAGGAAAAAGAGATTTATTACAATTCGAAAACTCACCCATGTGACGGAAAAAAGTCCAACAAAATAAACATAATTAGTCACACATCCTAAATGTACCCAAATATGAGGCCGGTGAATGATAAACTTACACTTCAATCAATTAACATTACTAAAGAAACATTTTTCATATGCTGAAAAGAGTTAAGAACGTTGAATGTGAAAAAAAAGAAAGGACAGACGATAAATGTCCGAATAGAGCAACCAATTTTAAACTAATTAAAAATAAATTCTAGATGGAAACGTTGTTTTAAGATTTGGACAGCAGCCAAAAAAATCTCTTTTGACACAATTATTAGAATTTTATTTGCTCACCCATATGCAAAATGGCAACAGGAAAGAAATAAAAATTCCTGAATAGCGTTATGTTAATTAACGTTTTAATTAATATCTCCGCTAATTAAAGTCGTACAATTATGAGATTGGTCCTATTGTTTTCTTTGGAAAATTTCGAATTGATCGGTATCTCGTTTGACTGCCGATGCGCAGTGGTTCTCGAGAAGATCGATCTTCAGACAGACAGACAGACAGACGGACGCGAACAGATTTTAATATTATAGTGGATAATAATTATCATAGAAAAAGAGTTCTTAGAAAAATAACTCCTAGATTACAAAATGAGTTGAAAATGGTTTTTATACTTTCGTTAATGTACAATCTATTGAAATTATTCTCTTCTCTTAAACTTCATATACAATTTGTGACTTTGGAAATGACTGTTGTTGCCATCACTCGATGTGTAATATGGGAATGAAGTGTCCTTGCCGAGACCTATTGAACAAAAAGAAAAAAAAAAGGAAATGTTCAAATCGGACTACTCACTCAAAAGGTATCAGGTCAGGCAGACAGTCCAACCGACCGACAACCACGCATTTCCCCCATCTCAAAACTCTACTTTCCAATTTTTAATTTTTTTTTGATATTTGTTTCTTAATTTTGACTTTTTTGGTTTGTTTTCAGCGATGTTTTAAAGATGTATTTAGCCTTTTCTCAGGTTTTCCCATCTTTTTCTCATTTTTACGTGACAGTAGGCTAAAAAAAGGCACGCGTAAGTGTATGCATTCAGACATAAAGTAAAGTTCAACGAAAAGCACAAACGTGTGTGTATGAGCTTCGTGCAATGTTACGAAATGAAAAAAGTATAGGCACACGGTGGGTAATGTTTTAATAGTAACAAACAAAACATGGTTGTTTGAACTAGAAATTTTACAGAGCAGTAAATAGAATGTAATGGAATATAAGTCATTAACTATCTGTTAAATATCTAATGAAAATGACATAAATACTAAAAGAAAATTTTTAGCTTAACTTCAACAAATTTAATTTTCTCATTTACCGATTGAGTAGTCATAAAAAAATGGTGTATAAGAGTGAATACCTTTGTAAATGCTCTCAGGAGAGATCCAAAGAAAGGGATAGGCTTATCGTAGATGACTCCTCTTTCTTTCCAGTAATTGTGTCTCCTCGTAGATAGCCTGTAAGATAAAAGTAAAACGTACAATAAACAAAATGATTAAAAGAATTTGTCGAGCCTTTATTCCTAGAAAACATAGAAGCATCCTTGAAGTTTGTCTCATAAAAGGTAACCTCGGCGATAATATCCTTTAAGATATTCTTTCTTAAACTGACGCTATTTGCATAGTGTTTCTCAAAACTAAAAGAAGTTTTTAAAAGTATAGGGTCAATTAGGGTAAAACTAAACAGAATTTCAATGTTTTAACTTTAGATACTTCCCTTTATTTTGGATAAAGGGAAATATAAAATTTGTTCATTGTGTTCCACTACACTCTCTGAGAGTAACTGTATAAAACTTTTTACTTTATGACTGGTTTTTAGCAAATGATACATGGGCGCCCATATGTGAAATTGTAAGGGGGGGGGGGGCTCAGATATTTTAACCATGGTTTAACAGGATATTTTCCCCATGGAGGCAGATTTCAGGACAGATTAGAGTCATTAAAATTTGACATTTTTAATTACTTATTCATTAATGCCTGGAGATGAAATATTTTTATATTTTTGCAAAGAAAAAAGTACTAAAAGCAAGAAGAAAGTTCTAATTTCTAAGGGGGGGGGGGCTCGAGCCCCCCCTTGCCCCCCTATATGGGCGCCCTGAAAATGATATCATGTTTCCTTTCACCTCAATGACTAGAGGGAAAATGGAAACACTCCATTCATTTCCCTCATGCGTTTGATTTAGGTAGGTAATCGCAGTATAAACAATCAGTTTACAAAATGTTTTACACGAACAATACACAATCTGTTGGTCGTAGATCGAAAGCAACATCATTTAAGAAGGAAAATTCGCGGGAAAGTTTAACTGTTCTCTGAATTGATGCAAAATGCACAAAAAGGCGTAATTTACATCAAAATTTAACCATCCAAAAAAAAGTAGAAGAATGAAAAACTCCGTTAATTTCGTCTACCCCAAAGTATGAGATTTATGGGGTATATGAAAGCACATAAACTTCACATTAAAAACAACTGAGAAGCTGAAATCCATGACTAACTGTTCTTAGTAACTTTCCTCATTACAGGTAAAACGAGTTAAAACCAGTTGCTTCGCGTTTGTAGACCTGCAGGCAGAAAATGTAAGATTACTAAAAGTTCTTTTTCACGGTATCATCTTCAAACACTAATGACGCCTACACAATCGTTTGCAAACACGTGAGACTCTCAGAATCTTTTCTCTATATTACCCAGTCTTCACTCAAAAACAGTTTAGCTTCGCGGGAAAATTTACCACATGTGTGATAATGGAGTTTGTTTCCATGGACCTCATGTTTCTTTTTATCCCAACTGACAGTACTTTTCTTACACGGCAGGCAAAAAAAAAAAAAATAATAATAATTTGAATTTTGTCATCTTGAATTCAAATTATGTTTTTCGCAATCACGAGTGTGTGTGTGTATATGTAAGCGTGTGTTTGTGTGTGGGGGGTATGTGTGTGTAGGCATTTGTGTTTGTGTCTGTGTGCAGGCATGAGTGTGTGGGTAGTTGTGTGTATGTGTGTATGGGGGGTATGTGTGTGTAGGCATATGTGTTTGTGTCTGTGTGCAGGCATGAGTGTGTGGATAGTTGTATGTATGTGAGCGTGTAGGTGTGTGTGTGTATGTGTTTGTGTATTTGTGTAGGTGTATGTATATAGGTGTATATATGTATATGTGTGTAGGTGCGTGTATGTATGCGTGTAAGTGTAGGATATTGACGAAACCTGGAGACGGTTTTCGCTAGAGGTGCAGCATCGTGAGAAGCCCGCCGACGGTGATGGTGCGGAGGGTGGCGGTGGGAAAAATCAAAGGAACGTCAAAAACAGTCAAATGAAAGCAATAAGCAATCGTGATTGCTCAGAAAAAAAAAAGTGCATGGGTACGAAAATTAATATCTTTTAAATTAAATGGTGCACCCATTTTAACTCATTAACGCTTTAATTACTGGACATTTGCTCCGTATAATCAAATATACTTCGTGGTTATGGCTTATGGTGATTATAGGTTACGGGGCTGAAGTTTAGCACTGAAAACAGGACAAGGGGTCATTGTTTTAAGCTATTTAAATCTGAGGCTAACATGGATATTAGGAAAAATTTTATTACAGCAGGGTAGTGGAACCTTGGAACAGCTTACCGGAAGCGGTGGTAATGAGCAAGGGAGTAGATAGTTTTAAGAGGGCCATCGATCTTCACTGGAGATTGTAAATTGACTAGGACCAGTCTAGCTGGGCCCAGAGCCTGTTGCTGGTCGTCACTTTTGTATTTGTATTTGTATATCTAGAGCCATATGGGGTTAGAGAAATGGGATTTTCTAACTTCAAGTTCAATCGAAAGTGAGATATTAAAGGGTTTTTAGTTTTGTAGATATTTCATTCAGTTTCACAGGAATTTCTAAAAGTTAGAGGCCCTTCTTACTTAAAATAGGATATTTACAACTTCACGTTATAGCCAGGGGATCCACGAGCTAAAAATTTTGGGAGGAGCGGAAACCTTCAATTAGCCGAATGAAACTCCGGATTTTCCGAATGATAAAACTCGAGTACAGCATCTTGGCCCAGACCGGCGCTGTCGTGCTATAGATGATGATGACAGCATCATTATCAATTTTTTTTTAAACTACAATTTTGCAATACTGTCCTCAAAGTTTCCAAATTGCCAGTGTTTGCCGAATGAGGAAATATGCCGGGATAGGTCACAGTGACCTTTCACGACCTCCCATCGGCGCGCCCCTGGTTATAGCTTATTTTAGCGTATCGATCAGTAATAACCAATAGCTTTTCTCTCCCCCCCCATACAGAAAAGGATTTATTCTCCAGCAATCACTATGGTATGAGTAAAATATTCAGACATATTTTGAAGGAATTCTGTTTAGGATTTGTTTTTCTTTTTAGAAGAATATTTAAATATCGAGAAATAAGAAAGGCCAAAAAAAAAAAAAGACTTTTAGAGCTGGATTGAGTAGGAATGTATGTAAAATGCAGTAAATTGTTTTAATGCTCAACAAAAAAGCACGTATTTATTCAAAAAAAAAAAAACTTTTTTTGCAGTCATGTCCCTATAAAACTGTTTTTTATCCTTTTGTTAACAAAAAAAAAAAAAAAGAAATATCAAAAAAAAAAAAAAAAAAAAACTGAAGCATGAAAAGAAAAATAATAATAAATAATAGTTCTAGCTTACCAATAGAGCAAAAATAATGTAGTTAATCCTAAGATAAATGGGGCGAGGATTGGCCCGAGCAAAAGTTGAGTTACTTCCATGTTTCTGATGGCACCAATCCGTTTACTAAGCAAGGAAGAGACGATTAGGAAGCTTTTTAAACAAGTAAAAGGTATTTCAAGGGAATATTGACATCTAGGAGAGTTGCTCTTATCATTTGAAAAGATAAACTGCAGCTCAAATTTACAGCCTTATCCGCAATATCATTTCTATTATGGTTTTCATAGCACTGTGTTCGAAGCGGTTAGATAAATACGTCACTTTTGCGATAAAAATTCAAGCAACAAACAATTGTTTCACCACAGTTTTTTAACTGTTGCTTTTAATTACCTGTTATTTTTCCACGATACGGATTCGAGATAAGTGATTAATCAAATTTTCTATCTCATCATTTTACAAAATCAGTAAAGAAAAATATATAGATATTAGACACACGTTCTGAAAACAAATGCGAGCAACTCGAAACGAAAAATGCGTTGAAGTCTTACGTGAGGTTTGGCTACACCTCTGAGGTCTACACAGGGTGATCAAAAAATGTAAAAATAAAAAATCTAGTGTCAAAAAAAAAAAAACACTAACGATGCCAGAGTTTTCTCCTGGAGGGGATTTTTAGATCACAACAGTCCTTCAATGTACATAGATTATTATGCTAGGATTATAAATATAGCTTGGGAGAATATAGCTAGGATTGTAATTATAGCTTTCGTTTTCTTATAGTGATTTAAGTATTAGATCATACATTGATAATATACGTACGTACATATATATATATATATATATATATATATATATATATATATATATATATATATAATTCATTCTATGGTATTTTCTGTGCTGATATTCAAAAAATACTGATTTGTGAAGCTTCACTCAAAATTTTCCAATGTTCAGTATTTTTGTATTTAAATGTCTCTTCTTTTTCAACTGATTCCTCTTCCACTGTTTTATCTTGTTGGAATAAAAGAATCAACATCATTCAAACGCGAACAAAATTTCCAAAATTGTATTTTTATCTTGAAAGTATTTTTTTGCATGAGCAGTTTATTACTCTTCAAAGTAATGCTAAGTTCATCAATTTTTGTAAAATATTCACTTAAAAGATGGCATATTCGGTTAAAAAGTGTGTTCTGGGGGAAAAGGAGGGGGGGGAGGGGCATCATTTGTAGGCTCTAAAATTCTGGTTAGTGTCTATCCTCGAGAAACTATCCGACTTCTATATGTAAAAATGAGAAGTATTTGTTCACATCCCGTATTCTCGCATAGTATTTTGGGTATTCTATCTTTTAGTGGCTGAAATTTTGTAAGGATAATCTGCAAACTTATAACCACAAACAGTCTTAAATTTAAGAGATAAGAATTCTTTTTAAATTATACTTAGAACACGAGTAAAATGGCCTGAAAAGCATTGAAATATGCATGCAAATATGCACCAAAATTGCCTAAAGTATGTACTAAAAATTAAAAAGGTATGTAATGCTAATAATTTTAAAGAAAAGTTGTTACACGTGAATATAAATTAATCAGCCTTTCCATTTTTTCACTTTATTATTAAAGCGATAAACATAAATCATAAATGTCAGTCGAACAGAAAATGGTATGCACATTAAATTACTTTCAAAACCATAAATAAAGTATTTTTTAGTAAGTTACCGCCCTAAAGCCAGGGCTAAGGCAGAAATACTTAAAATACACTGTCAGCTCAGTTATTCCATCCGAGGACTGCAGTTTCGTGCTTTTTAGCACTCATCAACCCGGAATAGGAATCACATGAGCTGGAGGCGAAAAATCTCTTAAGGGTATCATACATTGATACCCTTAAGAGATTATCCAAGATCCCCTTAAGAGATTATCCAAGATACCCTTAAGAGAGATCCAAGAGAGTCAAACAAACTGGTAGCTAATGCAATGCAATGCATGGTATATTCACCGCCCTATTAGTAGCCCATGAGTGCTAATAAGCACGTAACTGCAGTCCTCGACTGGAAATGACCGAGCTGGCGGTGTATTTCATGTATTTCTGCTTTAGCCCTGGCTATTGGGCCGGTAATTTACTGAATATACCATGCCTTGCCTTCAATCCTCGAATTGAACCGAACCATTGCTTCGGTCACTCTTCTGGTCTGCGCTGATTCTATATTAGCTACCAGTTTGTTTGGCTCTCTTAAGAGATTTTTCGCCTCCAGCTCATGTGATTCCTATTCCGGGCTGTTGAGTGCTAAAAAGCACGAATTGCAGTCCTCGGATGGAATAACTGAGCTGGCGGTGTATTTTAAGCATAAATAAAGTGTTTTGTATTAATTATCCTCATTTCTAAAGAAGAAAATGTCCTTTCAACTTCTGCTTTTTCTCTTCTTTCGCATTTAAGTCATTATTTCTATCCTGTGGTCAACTATTTTCGAAAATCTAGTTTTTCATTGGTACACTTTTACAGCTTTAGAGACACTCATATGGGAAAAATCGAATAACTATTCCAAATAATGATATTATAGTGTTGCAACTAAAATATGCGCAGACCTACTAAACGAGTCCTAAACAAAAATGCTCTGAATCAGGATCTCTGACAGAATCTTTTTTTTTCTTTTTGAAAACTGGAAGTGGCAGTATTCATTTCCACGAATTGGCTTCCCTTGGATCGCCCCATTTTACTTTCCTTATGCTAATATTTAGCCTTATTAGCATATAGTTATACAAATATGTGCCAAATGACTAGTTCCTTCAGTTTAAAAAATTAATCTAAAAACACATTAAAAGGACTGAACCGTGTACATATATATTTTTTAAAAGCCATTTATATAAATTTGTATGCAACTAACGTCCCCCAAAAGAAGCAAAAGTATGCAGTTCAATACGTAATTTGTGGCTGTATATAACCCGGTGTCTAACTGTAATATTTTTTGACCCATTAAACTATTGATTTTTGTTACTTTTCTCCAAGGTTGGAATTAACTGATTTCAGTAAGTAGAAATTTTACATCTCACGTTATCTTTCTCGTTTTTCTTAAATGATATTAATTTTATACTTTTTAACTTGATTAAAATTACATTAATCCTTAATAGTCTATGGGCCAAGCACCAATATCGTTCAAGTTCGTTTACCAATCTTTGGGACTACAAGAACTTGCTTGAAATGCATTATTATTGATGAACTCATTAGAAAAATGCAATGTTCCCACGCTGAAACTGTTTCATTAAGTTTTTATTAGTATTTGAAATAGGAACCATGTTCCGTTGCCTGTTACTGTCTGACCACGGATTTTATGGAAAGACAAACATCCGTTTTACTGCCGGAAATGGACCAATCTATTATTTTCTACTGATGTCAGATTTTGCAGAAGCAGAGTCTCGATCAAATGAGCGGAATACGCGCATCAAATTTTTTCTTTTCCCCCATATTCACATAGATTCGTCTTATCTGGACATTTGAAAATTACATGCAATCCGTGGTTGGACAGTAGCGTTCACACAAAAAGATATTGTCCCTAAATGGTGCTATCACACAAACTATTTATAATCTAAAAATTTAACAAACAGTTTTTTAACCGTACTGTTACCGTTTTACTCGATTTTTCGTTACAAAATATATTAATGCGTTTGAAATTACTCTCTTTATTTGTTTTGTAATTTAATACAAAAAGGGAATAAAAAATTATATCAATCTGCAGTTCTGCGTGCTCTTAATATCGGGGTTTCGTTCATTACAGCGTAGACATATTGTTAAATACAGGGTGTCCAGCAAAGGACTCCCTGGTTTCAAAATTCGATGTCTCGAAAAAAAAGGACGATATTGGAATAAAGTAAACGGTATGTGTTAAAGAATCAGACTTTAACATTTTTATTTTTTGGGATTTTTACAATATTGGTATTTTGTACTGATAGAGGGCAGCACCAACACGAGCCAAAATTGTTCACCTAAATTTGAAAAAATAAGGGTGGAGTCTTATGCTGTCATTTTTTAAATGCAACAATGTGATTGGATATTGAGACACAGCGTCCTTGTGCCATTTCGTTTTTGTGATTCTGATTTATCTTCAAAAAAGTCCAGTGCAGTACTCCTGGTAAAGCAGCATCATGCGGGTCCGAAATCTGTGTGTATTGTTCCAGCCGCAGAAAAGGAAAAAATACAAGTTTCTTCGATATCTGAAAACATGAGTAAGATATGGACTATAAGTATTTTAATGAATGTTCAAGTATACTAATCAAGAAACTGTGTATTTAGAAGTAAAATTTTTTGATCTTCGTCGCAAATCAACAAGTCAATACCCACTTGATGTTGCTGCAGAAATTATGGAACCTGCCAATTTTTAAAAGTCCAAGGAATTTATTAATTGCAAAACATCTTCAAGTTTTTTTCAAGACGCCAATTACTACTTATAGTCGCAAAAATTAACAAGTTCAATATCACTTGATGTTGTTCCAGAAATAACGAACTTGCCGATTCATCAACATTCCCAGAAATTTATCGAACACTCAACCAAATAGCCTATAAGGGCTTCGACTTAATCCTGTCTTCATCTTCAGTGGATCAACAATAGTTTCTCCAAGCATGTGATCTTCAAAGGTCTCAATAGTGATAAAGCAATACATAGCCAATTCATTCGATAAAAAAAAAAAACAAAGGAAATAGCCGTTAAATATTGAATGCATTCAAATGAGCAGAGAAATCGTCGCATTTCGATGCTATCCAAAATATCAACTAAGTACATAGTGAATTATCCAATTTTAAGTATGGTTTAAGCATTGATCAAATTGAATATATATATATATATACATATAATATTATTTGATGTGGTTTTTTTATTGTTGGTGATTTGGTTTAATAATTTTGATAAAAACATGATATCAAATTAAAATAAAAAGAATGATGGTAAGTTTTCACAAAAATTGAATTGTTGTTTTTTTTATGAATTTATTGTTGATTTATAATTTTCCACTATACGTAAATATATGGGATTTTTGCATTTATTCTTACACAACGCTTTAAAATATTAGTTTCATCATTAATATAAAAAAAAATGATCCTTTATATTCAGTCTACTATGATCATTTTTATAACCAATTTAACATTTTATGGTGCCGTGTGAGCGAACTGGGGTTATTTTACTTATTTTAATCAATGATTGAAAACCACTCTGGATTATATATATGATAATTTAATGCCAAAATGATTTTATATTATTATGGTTGAATATTTGTGTCAATTTTTTCATGAATGCATATATATATATTTTTTTTGAGTTGCATATATATTTTGAATAAGTACTAAAAAATTTGTATCATGGCAAATTCATTGTTACCCCTCATCCCAACATTTTCTGGAGAAAACTCCGAGAATGTGCATGCATTTCTGGATAACATTTGTGAAATTGCTGAACTCGAAAAATGGTCAGCTGCAAAGAAAATAATAATCTTAAAATTGAGATTACGAGACAAAGCACAGGAATTTATTTCCGAAATCTTAAAAAGAAATGCCGATGCTACATTTTCCGAGCTTTCTCAAGAGTTAAAGAGAAAATATTCTTACACAATTTCTTTTGAATCTGCCCAAAAGGATTTCTGGGGTATATCACAAAAGCAGGGGCAATCCGTAACGGATTTAAGTGAATGTGTTGTTAAAGCCGCTGATAGATTTTTAAACCCAAATAACAACGCAGAGAAGGATCTTTTGGATTTAGTGGATAAATCAAAATTTTCCAAATTTATTGATGCTCTAAGGCCCGACATCAGAATTGAGGTTCAGAAGCAGGGTCCCAACACTTTCAAACAGGCACTTAAAATTGCGAAGCATGTTGAAAATGCCCTTAACAATTCTGGGAATTTCTGTAACCCCCAACTGGAAATTAATGTTTTGTTACAAAGCCAGGAGGAAACTAATCGAAAAATTTCCATTTTGACAGAGTCTGTTAACAATTTAAAAAGTTCAAAGGGAATAAATGAGAATGCTGCAACTTTTAATTATGATGTAAATTCTCTTCAGGTGAATAGAACAAATAATTTTCAAGATAAAAATTTTAATCAGGGTCCATCAACTTCACAAAATCAAACCAATTTTGAAAATATTCAATGTCATATTTGTGGCCGTAATCACTGGACCACTAAATGTTGGTACTTTCCAGGTAATTCCAGGGGTCACAATCAAAACAATTTTTCCCAGAGGAACCGCTCAGGTCATAGGGGTTACCACAATAGGCAAAGGGGAAGAAATTTCAAACCGTACCACCGCAACTCCTCCAACCAGGGTAATTTAAACTA
Organism: Uloborus diversus; assembly: GCF_026930045.1. NCBI lineage: Eukaryota > Metazoa > Arthropoda > Arachnida > Araneae > Uloboridae > Uloborus > Uloborus diversus. The sequence goes on from NC_072735.1 coordinate 110,396,813, forward strand.
GTAGGGGGTATTCGAGGTTATGCTAGCCATCAGAATTCGGAACCCCATAATCATGTCAATGAGACTGTAGGATGGCAGGATCCAAATTTGTTTCAAGATAAATTTTTGTCAAATGAGATCAATGATATTTTTTCAAGGGATGATGTGAAAAATGTGCAGAAGATGGGAACCTTACAAAATTTTGATAATCACCATCAAAAAGATAATGAATTACAAAGTTTAAATAATAGGGTGCTAATGTCCTGCACTAATTCTGAAAATTCCTTACCCATCATCGAAATTACTTTTAGGGATTTTAAATGCTATGCACTTATGGATACTGGTGCGAATATTTCAATTTGTCAATTTTCTGTTTTAGAACAAATCAAGGAGGTTTCAAAATTAAATTATGTGTCAAGGGGAGTGAAAATTAAGACCGTAAATAATGAAAGCATAAATTGTAGGTCAGCTGTGGATTTAAAATTCAAAATTCAGGGGAAGTGGTTTTCAAATCTTTTTTTCACCACAAATTTTTCTTGGAATGCTAATTATCAATTCATTTTGGGGTATGATTTTTTTCAACGTAACAAAATTATTCTCGACACTGTAAATAAGAGAATAATAACTGACAAAACTAAATTAGACTTCATTACTATTTCACCTAATGAGCAAATCAAGCAGGCTAATGCTATTTCTGCAACCAATGATACCATTGTTAATGATGTTCAGGAATTTTCAACTAATTATTTCAAAGTGAAATCTGCTCTTAATGTTAAAATTCCTCCAAATTCTTTTGAAATTGTAAAAATGTGTATTCCTAAAGAACTTAAAAATTCCAATTTATTGCTTTTTTCACCAGGTAAAATTCAGGATAAATGTAGCATTAATTTTTCTCTGCATTCTGCCAAAAATGCTGAGGGAATGTACATCATTGTTGACAACAATTCTGACACCGATTTTATCATTCAAAAGAATCAAGGTTTAGGTACTGTTCAGGAAATTTCTGAAAATGACTTCGAACAACCTTCTGATTCTCTGACCGCTCAAGTAAACAATTTGACAATTCAGGAAATTAAGGAATTGAGAAAGAAGGAACTTTCACCTGATGATTTTTGCTTAGATCACCTTAATGAGGATGACAAAAATAAAATGACAAAATTATTAATGGACAACTATGAAGTTTTTTCAAAAAATTATTTAACACTTGGCTCTACGGATTTTATTGTACCTGAATTTAAACTTTTTCATGACTTTCCTCTGTCAACTAAACCATATCCATTACCTCGAATAGCTAAGCAATTTGCTGAAAAGGAGATTAATAAGCTTTTAGAGGCAGAAATTATTGAACATTCCACTAGTAGTTATTCATTCCCTTGCATTTTTGTCAGAAAGCCATCAAAATCAAATGATCCCAATGCAAAACCAAATTTTAGAATGGTAGTTGATTATCGCCTTTTAAACGCTATTACTGAGCCATTCAAAATCTGTCTACCAAAGATTTCAGAGATAGTGCAAAATATTGCGGGTAGAAAATTATATTGTGTACTCGATTTAAAATCAGCCTTTTTCCAAATTTTATTAAAACCCGAAGATAGGGAAAAGTTAGCATTTTGCTCCGAATTGGGAAATTTTCAACCCAAGCGTCTTCCTTTTGGCGCAAGGAATAGTGGGAGCTACTTCTGTTCTCTGATTACTCATTGTTTAAAGGGATTAAAGGGTCCTAACTTGCAATTTTTCCTTGATGATATAATTCTGGCTGCTGATGATATAGCCCAGTTATCAAATCTTCTCCAGCAGGTATTTGATCGACTGAAACTCTTTAACTTGACTCTCGACCCAGCTAAACTTCAACTGTGTAAACCCTCCATAACATACTTAGGTTTCAACATTGACCATAATGGATATTCTCCTTCTGAGAATAACATAAATAAAGTAAATAAATTTCCTATCCCGAGGGACACCAAGCAGGTTCAATCATTTTTGGGTATGACTAATTACTTTAGACATCTTGTTTTTGAGTATGCTGAAATTGTCGCTCCTATAGTTAATTTGACTAAGAAAAACACACCATTCTTTTGGTCAAACGAATGTCAGGATGCCTTTGAAAAATTACAGGATGCCATTTTAAACAAGCCAACACTAAAAAATTTTGTAAAGGATGCTCCTTTATTTTTGGTTACTGATGCTAGCAAAATTGCCATTTCAGCTATACTTATGCAAAAAATCAACAACCAATTTTTTCCAATTGAATTTTTTTCTAAGCAATTGTCACCTTCTGAATCAAAGTATTCTTCTGTGAGGCGGGAATTTTTCGCTATTTATTCTTCTATTAAACATTTTAGGGAAATTTTATATGGAGTCAAATTTACTCTTTTTTGTGATGCAAAAGCTTTGACGGAATTCCTACACATGGAAAAACAACCTGACGTGGTATGCAGATGGATTTTATTTTTAAGTGACTTTTCATACGACCCACAATTTATCCCTGGGGCAAAAAATCCAAGCGATTTCTTAAGCCGCGTATATGAGGAAAATCAAATGACAGTTAATAACATTAATCTTTTCCAACCAAAACATAACTTGTCGAAGGACATTATTTTCCAGGAACAGCAGAAGGATAGGGAAATTTTAGAAATTATTGAAAGATTGCAAAACAATGATAAAAATACTTTGGAAACATTTTGTTTAGATGATGATAAAATTTTACTTAAGATTGTTGAGGTAAAGAAGAAGAATAAAATTCAAAAATTTAAAAGGATTTATGTTCCTTCTACTTTAAGAAATGCTGCTATTGAAAATGCCCATACTCCACATTTTGCTGCTCAAAAGACGTATAATTTTTTGCAAAAATTATATTTTTTTCCATCCATGTTTACTGCTGTTAAAAAATTTTGTCGAGCCTGTCCAAAATGTCTGGCCAATAAGACCAAGCGCAATAACACTGTACCAAAATTCATTCCTAAAAAGGACTTAAGCCCTGGTTCATTTTTATCTTGTGATTTGGTAGGTAAATTATGTAGATCGGTTGATAATAAGTTTTTTATTCTTACAATCGTTGATCATTATTCCAGATTTTTGGAAACTTTTAGTTTATCAAATACTTCTTCTACTAGTATAATTAAATGCTTGAACACTTATTTTTCATCTTACGGAGTTCCTAGGGTAATTTTGACTGATAATGGTCCTAATTTAATTTCTGATGAGATTGAACAATTTTTTAAGGGATTAAACATTGAGCATAGAAAATCTTCAATATACTATCCTCGTGGGAACTCAACAATTGAAAGAACCCATCGAATTTTAAAAGAATCCGTCGCATCCTTATCTGAGAATACATGTGAATGGTCTCAGAAACTTCAAATTTTTAAACTTCATTATAACGCCAGTAAACATGGTGTTACTGGTTTTTCTCCTGCTGAACTATTTTTGGGTAGAAGCATCAATGTTCCAATGCAAATTTTTTCTGATATTGATTTAGTGTCTCATTATGATGCATATGCTAAGGAAATGGCTAAATGTGCTGATGAAAATAAAAAAGCCGTGGCACAGAACGAAGACAAATATTTTAAACAACACGAAAATCAACTCAAGGGTAGAAAAATACACAAATTCCAAATTAATGATAAAGTATTCATTAAAATTTTAAACAAGCCTGGTGCCTTGATGCCTAAATATAAAGGGCCATTTACCATTGAAAGAATTTTTAGAAATGACAATTATTTATTAAAGCCGCAGGATACAAATGATAAAAGCATTAAATTGCATTGTAGTAAAATTTTTCCTGCAACTTAAATGATTTTTTTTGTTTCGACATTTATATATTGTAGTATGCATTTGTATTGTTTCGTCATAAGATCTATGTAATCACTTTAATGATTAATATCAGATTAGCTACCTGATATATGATTGCAATAATGGTTGATCATTGTCTAAAATTAGCTACTTTGGAGAATGTTGTAACTAACACTGCAATATTTATTGTGAATTATCATGGAAATTTTCAGGAAATGTACAATTGTTGCAATTTGAATGTTGAACAGTTTTCAGTTTCAATATGTTTTCATATGCATTAGGAACCACAAAAAATTTTTTTTCCCTTGATAACTCTTTCATGCTAATCCAGAGTTGTTTTCAATTCCATTGAAACCATTGTGAACTTACCATTTCAAAATTTTTTTTGAAACTATTTCATTGTGATATCATATGTTTTTTTTTCCTTTGGGGGGGAGTAATGTTAAAGAATCAGACTTTAACATTTTTATTTTTTGGGATTTTTACAATATTGGTATTTTGTACTGATAGAGGGCAGCACCAACACGAGCCAAAATTGTTCACCTAAATTTGAAAAAATAAGGGTGGAGTCTTATGCTGTCATTTTTTAAATGCAACAATGTGATTGGATATTGAGACACAGCGTCCTTGTGCCATTTCGTTTTTGTGATTCTGATTTATCTTCAAAAAAGTCCAGTGCAGTACTCCTGGTAAAGCAGCATCATGCGGGTCCGAAATCTGTGTGTATTGTTCCAGCCGCAGAAAAGGAAAAAATACAAGTTTCTTCGATATCTGAAAACATGAGTAAGATATGGACTATAAGTATTTTAATGAATGTTCAAGTATACTAATTAAGAAACTGTGTATTTAGAAGTAAAATTTTTTGATCTTCGTCGCAAATCAACAAGTCAATACCCACTTGATGTTGCTGCAGAAATTATGGAACCTGCCAATTTTTTAATAGTCCAAGGAATTTATTAATTGCAAAACATCTTCAAGTTTTTTTCAAGACGCCAATTACTACTTATAGTCGCAAAAATTAACAAGTTCAATATCACTTGATGTTGTTCCAGAAATAACGAACTTGCCGATTCATCAACATTCCCAGAAATTTATCGAACACTCAACCAAATAGCCTATAAGGGCTTCGACTTAATCCTGTCTTCATCTTCAGTGGATCAACAATAGTTTCTCCAAGCATGTGATCTTCAAAGGTCTCAATAGTGATAAAGCAATACATAGCCAATTCATTCGATAAAAAAAAAAAAACAAAGGAAATAGCCGTTAAATATTGAATGCATTCAAATGAGCAGAGAAATCGTCGCATTTCGATGCTATCCAAAATATCAACTAAGTACATAGTGAATTATCCAATTTTAAGTATGGTTTAAGCATTGATCAAATTGAATATATATATATATATACATATAATATTATTTGATGTGGTTTTTTCATTGTTGGTGATTTGGTTTAATAATTTTGATAAAAACATGATATCAAATTAAAATAAAAAGAATGATGGTAAGTTTTCACAAAAATTGAATTGTTGTTTTTTTTATGAATTTATTGTTGATTTATAATTTTCCACTATACGTAAATATATGGGATTTTTGCATTTATTCTTACACAACGCTTTAAAATATTAGTTTCATCATTAATATAAAAAAAAATGATCCTTTATATTCAGTCTACTATGATCATTTTTATAACCAATTTAACAGTATGTTTATTGTGAAACCCATAAAAATCATATACAGGAACTCGGAAATTAGTTTAAAAAACTGCAAACAGGTGGTGCTGCACAATATAATTGCAATAGAAGTCTCCATAAAGAGTGCTGTGAAGAGGTTTGTTGTTTCAGCAGTAGTTTAGTCTCTCAGATATGCTTACATATACGCTAGAAATTACCGTCCAACCTCTTCGCAGCACTATTCATGGAGACTTTTATTGCAATTACAGCGTGCAGCGCCACCTGTTGGAACTTTTTAAAACTAATTTACAAGTTCCTGTATATGATTTTTTATGGGTTTCACAATAAACATACAGGTTATTTTATTCCAATATCGTCCTTTGTTTTCGCGATATTTAATTTTGAAACCAGGGAGCCCTTTGCTGGACACCCTGTACAAAAACTTAGAAGGCACTTTACTGCACAAAAAATGTATTAATAGACCACCGAATAGTAATAACCGACCTACAAAATATTTAGAACGTAAATAACTCTAACAGAGATACCAAGGCATGTTTAAAACATATTTTAAAACTAGCTGCGTTGCCCGGCGTTGCGAGGTCTACCTCGAAAATATAAGTTGTGTTAAATCATGTGTGTTTAACAACTAGTGTTAAATGAAGGAAAATAAATAATGAAATGTTGCAATAAGTGGAAATAATGGCAACAGTTCCTAAAAATCGCCGTTAATGTTTTAACTTTAGTCTCTAAAAATTCCCATTTGAATGAGATAACTTTGTAAATAAAGTTTGCACTCATCTAAAAATCAAAATAACCGAATGAATAAAGAGAAATATAGATAAAATGATCATTAGAATAAAGGCAACAGTCCCATAATAGCGTCAACAGACCCTTTGAATCCTTATTAGTATTAGGGCAATCGTCCTCCAAAATTCCCAGTACATTCTCGACATTAGTCCCTAAAAATCCTTTATTAACTGGGTACAGTAGTCCTTACAAATCTCTATCAGAGTAAGGACAACAGCCCCTAAAGCTCCCAATTATTCCCCCCAAACTCTCCATCAGAAAAAGGAAAACAATCTTTAAAATTTCCTGTTATAATAAGGCATCTATTTCTAAAAATCCGTGTCAGAATAAGGGTACTAGTTTTCAAATAACGTGAACAGTCTCATTAAAAATATTCGGAAAAAGATCAAATAGTTTAGAAACCCCTTTTTAGAATGAGAAAAAAAAATCAAAATAACATCAACATTCTCTTTTTTAATCACCATTAGAAATGGAAAAATAACTTCAAAAAATTTCCCCTTTGCCGAAGTTCTCTAAAAGTCTTCATTAGAATAACGAGTCAAGTCTCGATTATAACAACGAAAAAAGTAAAATTTTCCATTTTTAATGCTATTGAAATTTTTGATTATCCTCTCCGGCAGTACAAAAAAAATTAAGAAACCCCTGAAGAATAAACCAAAAAGGGAAAGCCTCAAAGCAAAAGTAAGAATTTAATTTGAGAAAAAAATAGCTACAGATTTTTGTTGTCAATGATTTTATTCTCGCTAATTAAAACCGAGCTCGCATCGATTCCGTGACCAGATATCGCAGACCAGCGATTCTCAACCGGTGGTCCGGCACTGGTCCAGGGAAAAATTTTGGCAGTCCTCATAGGTTTTTGGTGGTTTACGTCAAAAAAAAATTTCCTTATGAAAGAACCATAATAATAATAAGAATATCTTACGCGACATTTTTATTTTGTAAGGGAATTTCGTGATTTGTTTTCGTAATTTTCTTATTTTCCACTAACATTTATTTGCTTATTTATAATTACTAGTGTTTGCCCAGCGGTCGAAATTCGACCATATTCATTACTGATTATTTGAGAAAATTTATATCAACTTCCCCTGTTTCTCACATTTTAATTTTTACTCTTATACATTCGTTTAGTGTGCATCTGGAAACATATAATTTTTGCATGCATACTCACAATACCAAACAGTAATAACTTATTCCAATTTTTCTTTCTGTATGTCGCGCAACATAGCCTATTAACAACGCTTTTGCACCAAAAAAAAATTAGAACCAAAACTTTTTGCATGTTAATCTCAAGATAAATGAAGGAAAGGGGATATTTCGATTATTGGTCGTCAAAATTTTGGCGTGAATAATTTCATTTTGGATACCATGTTCCCTTGTGTTCCTATGCAAAAATATATTTCTCTACTCTTTGTTTACATATGCAAAGTGAAAACATTTCTTGTGCTGGCATTGGTGCCAAAACATTGAAACCAATGGATAAAGATCGCCAATTTCCCTATTATACAAATCTTCCCAAACGGAATGATACCGCAGAACTCAGTTAATACGTCTGTATAAAAAAACTTCTTATAAAAAGTCGATTATCATTGATTAAGTTACCTTGATCTTTGGCATTTGAGGTATAAAATTTTTAACGGTGAAATGAACCAACCCTACTTGCTGCATTAAAAAATGTCCATTCGAAAACATTGAACGTCGCAATAATAGTACAATTTAAAAAAGTTTGTCTTTGATTTTGTTTATGGTTAAGGGATGTGCATAGCTGATGTCACACTTTTTTTCCGACACATTTGACCTCCTTCCCCCTTTGTCACAAAGTTTCACACTTCACCACTGTATGTCGTTTCTTTCCTCTCCCTTGTTACAAACTCTTGCAATTTCATGAATCTCACCTTAAAGCGTGATATCATTCTTGGTCCTTGTACAAATACGAGTAGATATTTCCCTACTATTTGTTTACGTATGCAAAGGAAACACAACTGTTGCGCTGGCATTGCTGCCAAAAATTTGACGCCAATCTCCCAGAAAAATCGAAATCTTACTGAATGAAATGATACCGCAAAACTCAGATGATACGTAAAAACTCTGCATAAACAAATTTCATTTCTTAACACTCAAGCGAGAAATGGCAATGTTCCTTTTACTATTAGTTTCCGATCATAAAATTTGCACATCAGTCCGACCAAATGCAGTTAAAATTTTTGGGATTTTGCTTTTGTCCTTATAATTTTGGCCACCACTGTAATTTGGGAGACACATTCATACTCTTATTAATTTGGAGTATTTTCATTGATACTGGTTTGAAGAAATCCATTGGCGGTGATTTCTATAAGATTTCATGCTTGCTAGCAAAAGGAAAAAAAAAAGAGAAGTATGATGATGATGATGATGATAGGAGCGTCATAAGAAGAGCGCGTGGGCCAACACAGACTTTGATGCCTAAAACTTGACAGAAAGTCTTACACAAGATTTCTCAAACGCTTCACTTTTGAAAAGATAAACCGAAACACTTCTTTTGTCGAAATATTTTAAATAAAGATTCATCATTGCACTTCAAAGCAGGCGTGAAGTCAATTACGAAGGAATGTAACTGATTACGATTATGATTACGAGCACGAAAAAAATGGGATTACAATTACGATTGTAATTCCATGAAAAAACGCTCTTACGATTACAGCAACGATTCGATTGTGTAGAAAATGTAATAGATTACGATTATAATATGCCGATTATGATTTTGATTACTTTTACGGGCTCATAATATAATGTTTATATATCACTCATTTGCATCAACAGCGTGATAGTTGAAATTTTTGATTTAATATTAAAGAGATAATTGCAACTACCGTGTAGTATTAACTTAAAGATTATTTATTTATTTTGAATTATTGCATTGTGGCAGGAAAGGAGCAACATAAGGAAGGTAAAAAACATCTAGATAATTTAAACTGCGTACATTACACAACGCCACAACGACTGTACATTGTATACAGGTATAGGCAAACTCCTATTCAAATGTATACACAGTGCATATTGTTTATGACTCAGCTGTTTATTATTATTTTGCCGTTGCTGTAGTTCTACCTTAGCCATCTGGCTTAATGGCGATAGCTTATGCTTAACTGCCCAACGTTTTAGAGCTTATAATTTCTGAAAATTTTGTGATGTATTTCAGCATTGTATTCTCAACTCGTTTGTATAACATCAGTTAATTTAACTCGCTGTTACTTAAAAAAAAAGAACCTCGTATGATTCTTTATGCAGAAATACTACAACGTAGTAAAATATGCAGAAAGTGTAAATAAAAGATACGGAATTTAACAGTTGAAAATAAAAAAAAAGGAATAAAATGCATTTAAGTGTAATTAATACTTCAAAAATGTCTGTTTTGTTTCTCATTCTTTGAGAAGTGAAAAAATTTCCAGCAATGCTAAACAATCGCTGAACTGGAGCAGATGACGCATAAATTGAAAAAAACTTCGGTGCTAATAAGCACGAAACTGCAGTCCTCGACTGGAAATGACTGAGCTGGCGGTGTATTTCATGAATTATAAAATCTATCAATGCAACCTTTTTTTCTTTCATGTACTTATTAACTGGAGATAATATCAGTTGTAAACATATAAAACATACATTTAAGATGAAACTATGTTGATGAAACACAATGATAAATTATTTTTAAAACATACAAAAAAAAATATTCACCAGGGTTTAGATTAGATGTCATGTAGTAAAAAATAAAGTCAATACATACGTTAGACATTAGAGTGTTTAAAGAATCACTGAAACACAAATTCTAATTGGGTTTTCTTTTGACAAAATCTTTTCAGTCATTCACCACTTTCGCTTGAAAGTCTAAAAAAACCAAAAGCTTTTTGCTGCGCGAAACTTAGTTGTACTTTTGATATCATTGTACTTTTTCTGCTAAAATACAATTTTGAGGCGGCAGTGTGCTTCGCTTGTTTGCCTAACATTGACAGATGAAAAGGGAAATTGATGATTGACCAGTTGTCAGGATTTGGGAAGACGTTCCCGAGTATCCCTGAGACATTCCTGTCAAACAAAGGCGCCCACAGGATACTAATTGTACTAAACACTTAAGATAGGTCTCCATTTATGACTCTCATTTATAATCAGGGATAAGCACTGAATAGCTTGAAGTCGCGTTTTCATGTTACTATTGAACTACGTTACCTTTCCATACAATAGTACAAGGGCGGCTTAAATTTTTTCATTTTCAGAAAGTCAAGATTACACGATTACAAGGCTAAATTACGATTTATTTTACTAAGATTACAGATACAGTTATGCATGAAAAGCCCTATTATGATTTCGATTACGATTATGGGAGTATCCCAACGGCAGATTACGATTATGATTGCACAAAAACGTAATTGATTATTCAGATTACGATTACGTAATCGGCGATTACTCCAAGCCAAAGTTTTCCAGAATCAAAGTGTATTACAAGAATGAATTCTAAATTTAAGGGGAAAAATCCCCAAAAGGATAAGCAGTGTAAAACGTCTTAAATCTCCAAGATATTAAGCACTGCAATAAAAAATTAATTACTTTGTTTCTCTTTTTATCCTGTTTACTTTTTTTCTGCCTTGTTTTCTTTTTTCTTCTTGCGTTTTGCTTCTTTATTCCATTTTTATCTTCGTGTATGCATAAAGAAACATGTTTCACAACATTTTAATTCAGAGAATGTTTTGAATGAGTTGTTTTTGTGATAAAAAATTCTACAAAGAACATTTAGGAAAATATTTTTTATTTTAAAACAAATATCTTAAAATATTTACAATACAGCTAATACTATGCGTTTCTAAATTATGTATACATATATATATTGAGGAATTCTTGGATGATAATATCAACGGAACCTTCCGTATCAAAAAGTTTGGATCTAAAATAAGTTAGTTGCTTTTCGAAGTTTTTATGTTACTCCTCTTCACTTGTTCATCAATTTTCAAAAACGGAGTTTTATCTCGCTCTGATGCCGTCTTTCCTGATTTCCATCTGAACAGAAACGTTCTTAGGCTGTAGAAGCTGCTGTCCAACATAAAACTCCAGAGGTACCTAAAGGAAAAGAAGAGTTTCCTTAATTGCTTCACCCTCAAAACGTTTTTAGACACAAATTGCAGTTAGTCCTTAAATATAGTGCTTTAAAGTATTTTTGAGCTATTTGGATTGTACCATTTTACACTTTATTAATTTGTTTTAAAAAAAAAACAGTGTAAGGCCCAATGCTTAGCTCTGTCAGCAAAGATATTAGTTTTATACTTTTGAATTCACCAAAAGAGTTAACAACACTGTGAACAGCTAATTGTATGATCATTAATTCTTTAGTTAACGTTTAAAATTTTCTCTTGACAATGCTGATTTAAAGTACAGTGAAACCTCCGAATAGCGGACAGTCAAGGGACTAGAAGTTTTGTCCGTTATTGGGAGGTGTCCGCTATTAGGAGGAACTACTTAGTTTACCTTTTTCAAAATGGGCTGTTGTTCCCTTTGTAGAACACAATCGAAACAATTGCGAAAGGTTTACTACATTTTACGTGAAGCGTAATTAATCTGTTTTTTCCTTATAAAGGTATACTGACAGCACACACTTGTCTTAAAAAGCATTTAATCAATTAATCAATTAAAACAGTTTGACATCTCTTTTTTGCATTACCAACGGCGGCGATTCGGCGGAGCAACCCCCTCCCCCCCACTTTTTATGGTTAATTTATTTATTTTATCTCGAGTATCACTATTGCATGATTGACAGTTGGCAATATGACCTTGAATATGGGCAAATCTTTTTCATGTCTAAAAATTAAACAACCCAACGACCACGGCGCCATAAAGCCGACTGCTACCGGCGCCGGTCTGCTCAATTGCATCTCCCGAGAGCCCCATTTAGAAAAAGCGCCCAGTTTCCTCTTTTTTATCTTAACTTTTGAATAGTTATTGTGTACAAAATTCATTAAAATCTTAAGAAAAACGTGCGTCAATTGTTAGACTGACATCAGTTTTCACTTATCTGCTTCAATACTCTAAAAACTAGCTGTTACAAAATTATGACTTTTATTTTCTTTTTCATTTTTTGCTGCCCGTAAAAAAGTACCATGCCTTTTAGTTCTTTTTTTTTTCTGCCCCCAACTTTTAAGCCCCAATCGCTGCCTCTGCCCATTACCACCCTTTTAATTCCAAGAAACAGTGATAAGGAAATGACGGCGGGGGGGGGGGGGGGGGGTGGAATATCAGTTGTGGAGGATGAAAAGCTTTGTAAGGCAAGCAGTTACTGAGATATTCTGTGAAAAGAAAAAAAAAAACCGGAAGTGCTACGATCGCAAGGGAAGTTTTTTGTGAAATAACTGTCCGTTATTCGGAGTGTCCGTTATTCAGAGTGAATTACATGAAATGGCCTATATTGAGGGACTGGGACTTGCAAAAATGTCCGTTAATTAGAGGTGTCCGTTATTCGGGAGTGTCCGTTAAGGGAGGTTTCACTGTAGTTGTAATCTTTCGTCATACAGTTTCTTATTCCATAAAAAATAACAAACTATAGAAATTTTCTGCTGATATTTAAAGTAAAAATGGTAAATTTTTAAACAGTTAGAAATTTTAGTTTTCTGCTTCAAAGTTGAACTGCTTTATTAAAATAATTTACCTTACATCAGGTGTCTCACATGGTTCAAAGCTACTCTGAGTGGAAAGATATATTTGAACCAGCTTAAGCATTCCTTTTAAATGGTTTTAGCACAATAATTTCCTCATTTTTTATTCATATGCGATACCTTGGGTGACTTCAATGTTTTATGTGAGAAGATATAAAACACATTTTTGTCATCCAAGGATGCAAAATTATTTATTTTGTCGTATTGTCAGAAATTTTTTTTTCGAATGAGGAATTTTTTGGAAGGTCACAGTGACCTAATGTAACCTCCCATCAGGGCGCCTTTAACGATGGCGGTTTTGTTTCTCCAGAATGTGATACAGAGATAAACTTCGCATATGCAATTTGTCCCTGTGTAGCTTGCAAGACCTCTATTTTCGCAACCGTTAGTCCTAGATACATACTCCAGTTGCAAAAATGGTCAAAATAAGGTGCAGAGTTACTATTTGAAAAGTTTGAAGCAATCTAACTTTTTACATGGTCCCCAAGTTCCCCCACATTGCATTTGGGGAAAATCGCAAGCATGAAAAAAAGTTAGAACACAAAAAATTGACATTAGTACGACAACTATTCACCGAAACATGAAACGCAGCGCGCGCGCGTTTTGTGACTTATTCAATTACACATTTTGGGAGAATAAATATAGCGACTAACAAGTGTTTAAACTTTTATGTGTACATAGAGTGTTTTTTTTTTTAAAAACTATACGAGCTTCTTTAGTGTGTTTTTAAGTAACATAGCATAGCATTTGCATTTATTTCTCAATAGCAATGAAAAATGTAAATATTTAGTTTTCTTACTTCGGCAACATGTCATTGTCTGGAAAGGTGGTATGCTTCTAACTCATCGCCGTCAAGGTTACTAATTACTTTGAAATCAAATGTCTCCTTGAATTTTGGTCACAAATGCTTCAAATTGTTTGTGTTGGTATTGTTTTTTAATGAATATTATTTTCCTAAATGTAACTTTAAGGATCTAGCTACCATACAAAAAATGAAATTTCTTACTTTTTTAACTAATTTTGCTTTCCAGCTTTAAACTTTCTATATCTTAACTCTGCATTTATTTTGACCACTTTTGCAATTGGAAGAACGCATCTACGACTAACGGTTCTGAAAATAGAGGTCTTGCACGTTAAAAAGGAACACGCTGTATACCATAGGTTTAGTGATCGGTTATGGCATTTTTTGAATGTTTACAAGAAGTTCATAAAGAACTTAACAAGTCTAATGTTTTCACATACGAAATACAGCTATCCGGATAATTCAGCATTTTGTAAACTCCTAATCCTTTAGGTTTACGTTTCTCGGAGTTTGTGGACCATTGCTCAACAAAATATCTCCGAGGAACGTCAAAGATTCCCAAAATGTTCCTTATTTCGTTTTACTGAAATCGGATAAAATATTTTTATGAAGAACTGGGCACTCTATGTAAAAGTGCTTTTGAGTTCTTAATAAAGTGAAGGACAGCACATGTATTACGAAACTTCGTCTTACCTGAGTTTGGGGACATTTCTTTATTCTGAAGTTGCTGAGGATATACGCGAGGCACACCTTGATTTCCATGAGGGCGAATCGCATGCCGATGCAGTTTCTGGGTCCGGATCCAAAAGGCATGTATGTATACTGGTCTCTCTTGGCTCTTTCCTCAGCACTAAATCTATAAAATATATGTAAAAATACTATTGATTAGTTTTGTAAAACAGATTTTTAGTGAGAGATTCTTAAATGGGCTCAACTCCAACAAGAGTTATGGACAACAAAAACCAACTTGTTTCAACCCAATTTTAACAAATGGAGTTCTTTGAGTTTCCGTCTATCGAAAGTTAATTTATCAGATCTACTTTATACTTACATTGCAGAAAACTTTCTGCACAAAATGTCAAAGCATTGTCTTTTCTTGCATAGAACAAGTGTGGGACATAAACAACTAGTTTCGTTTCTTTTTTGAAAAGTTCCTAGCACCGGTATTAATTCCGATACTCTGGTTAAACATTTAAATAAACGCCAACTACCGTTAGTGTATTTTTTATCCGGTAATGAAATCACTTGTAAGGAATAGCGGACTTATGTGTACAACTTGAATAATTTTGTCAATTTCAATGAAAATTTCTGCGAAACTTATTGTAGATATGCAGTTTTGAAATACACTTTTATGTGCGGTTATCAAGGGACGAGGTAGCGTCTCAACCCTCCAAAAAAGTAAATATTACAATATTACTTTTCACTGCTCGATATTAATTTATATAATTAGGCTTTTTTGTGAAAGAGTGTGTTCATTATATAAGTTTAATTACTAAATTATGCTACTTTAACTTACTACCTGCATTTTGCTTTAAGATTTTTTTTTGTATCATCAAAGCAAAATTGGGACAAAATTATCCGTCCAAAACTTGCAAATTGTACATTTATGTTCAACTTGTAAAAATGAATCGACTGTTAACATTTAGGACTGCAATTCCACAGGACACGGAACATGAGACAACTATAAGAATAATATCATACCAAACACATATTACAGTACAAAACATTTTCCTCGGAACGAGGTACTACACATTCAACAATGAAAACTGCAAAAGCAATTTTCAAATCAAAAATTTTCTAAAATTGTTCAAAAATTTACCTATCAGGATCAAATTTCTCTGGATTAGGAAAAAACTCCGGATCCATGTGCATGGCAGAAATAGGAATGGTGACTATCATATCTTTCGGTATGGTTATTCCTGTATCTCCAAGAACGTAGTCTTGTTCTGCAATTCTTTCCAATCTGAAAAAGACATTTTTTGTAAATTTTCAGATGCTTAAAAAATATTTCTGTTCTCTTCGCCTAGGCTTATTTTTAGTGAAAAAATTACTTTTTATTGCTGAAAATATTCACTTAATATTTGCTTTGTATAAAGTATTGATCAATGTTTCTTTTGTTCTTTTTAACACAAGCCTATTTTATTCATTGGTAATTTACTCAAGGAGTGTAAAGTTCTTAGCCAGTTAGCAGCTTGTCGATTATCGGGTGAGTGCAAATAAATCTTAAGTCTTAATCGTGAGGTCTTTTTACTTCCTTTTACAAAAAAGGAAGTATTGTATTCGCGAAAAAATTTTCACTCAAAAATCGCCCTTAATTTCCATTTTGCTCACCCCCAAATGAATGTTGAGTTTTTTTTTCGATTCGACCACATGCGGAAAAGTGCCTAAGAATGTATAGACACGCGAAATATCCATTTTGACCATCACCGAGGTAATTACAACGACTTTTCTCGTGACGTCTGTATGTATGTGCGTATGTGTGTATGTGCGTATGTGCGTATGTGCGTATGTATCTCGCATAACTCAAAAATGGTATGTCCTAGAAAGTTGAAATTTGGTACATAGACTCGTAGTGGGGTCTAGTTGTGCACCTCCTATTTTGGTTGCATTCGGGTGTTTCTAAAGGGGTCTTTTGCACCTTTTTGGGGGGAAATCATTGTTAATTTCGATGCAAACTGAAGTGGTGTTATAATTTGGCGGTCACTTGGCGATATATCGCCAGTCTTTTGGTTGCCAAGTTTTGTCGCCAACTTGGCGAAAAATTTGGCGATTTTTTTTTCTTTTTAAATCTGGTTTCAATGTGGCCATTGCTAGTGATATTTAAAGAGTTAGAGAGAGAATCCCATTAAAATTGCAATAATAGGGAAATAGCATTAAATTGGTGTAAAAGGAAGTCATGTGATGCACACATCAGCTCGTTTTTTTTTGTACCCCAACGAGCCGTAGGCAGTATATTCAAAAAAATAGGTTTTAGAGGTATTTAAAGAAAAAAAAAAGATTTTGATTTCCCTATCAATAAAACATTAAAATGGGAAGCTAGATCAATGGTTGAAACAAAGGCTTTTCTTTCAACCGAAACCACATGTGTCATTCTCCGGAAAGTGTAACCTTTGAACAAAAATATTTTTCCATTTCGAAACCTTTTGTTTCCTTTTTTTTCATTCTTACTTGAAAGTGCTATCTACTAGAAGTAACCATAAACAATGAGCTGGCTAAATTCCAATTACTGTGCTCATAAATTTAACAAAAATTAAAAAATACCTTGTTCACGGAAATAATAATAATAATAAAAAAACTTTTAGTGTTTGAAAATCGAGACCAATTTAATATCAAAGTAGTAATTTTGTTAATTGGTGCAAACATTGAGCTATTTTAATGATTAGTGTGAATTGAATATTAAGCTCTCTTAATTGAAGTACCGCTTAATTTTTAGATATCCTTTTAGTTCAAATGTGTATTAAAAATAGTATAATATTAATATATTTCCCAAATTAGTAAATTTGAGAATATACTGGCAATTTATGATTTTGGTAGACTGCCTAAAATTAATGTATTTCCCCTCCATCGTTAATTTTCACCTCAGAAATAATGACATTGATAAGGTCTTTCACGGAGGTGAGGAATTTTCAATTAATGTATGCCTAATGGATACATTTTTCAGAGAAATAGTTTTTTTCTTCGTTCCTAAAATTTGCAAAATGTTAAGCATATGAAAACATGTGCACTTTTTTTTTTACATCAATTTACATCCCTGAAATTCGAGTTCACGGAGGTGAGAATTCACAATAACCATACTTTGTTTTTAAAGCAAAATCTCTCTTCTTGTTTTTCAACAAGAATCTCACAACTTCTTTAAGGCTGAAAATGAACAAGGGATTCTATTAAAACAAACTAAAACACAATAGTAAAAAAAAATAAATATACTTAAACAATTAGTATCTGAAACACTTGTGAAAGGAATAATAAATAAATACATGCTTTTCACTAAACAAGTTATTTAGCAACATAAACAGTCACACCAGGTGTGTGACATGCCACAAAGGTAAGAATTCACATGTTGTGAACCAAAAAAATATTAAAATAAAAATTATTATTCAAAAATGGTTGACAGGTTTAAATAGATATATTTTTGATGAAATTAAAAGCATTGTTAAATGAATTGTTCTTTAAAGTTTTTACTGTAAAAGGTGTGTGACAGAAAAGTTACACTTTTTGAAGAATTGCCCATATAAGTTTGTTTGTAAAACAAAGACAAAACAAGATGCATATCGAAAATGCATTTAAAAAAATTTAAAAAAAAGAGAAAAACGAGAATGTCGTAGATATTGTCATTTATGCTCTTAGCGCCATATGACGGTCTAGTTTAACGTTTCACAAAACTACCATCTTGAAACGTCTTTGCAAGCAGTCTGTATATTCAATTTGTAATTAGTTTTAGCAAAGGAAACTAATTTCGCATGGAAAATTTAAGTTAATTTGAAGGCTAAAATGGAAAAACTCCTGGATCCATTGCAGTTGCTGCGTTTCATTTGGAAACTGGACACAATTGTCTTGCTAAGCAACTGAATCGCCATTGCGATATATGATAGTCCCAACTGCACTTTTTGCAACGAAAATATAGAGATAGACAAAGAACATCTGCTCATATGTTTTTCGTTGGACTAAGCAGGGGCGGATTGGGTCCCGCAAAAGGGCCAACCTTGACTTCTTGAGGGCGCAAAAAAAAAAAAAAAGAAGAAAAAAAAAAACAAAAACAAAGGTGTTGAAAGAAAGAAAGAAAGAATGAAAGGAAAAAAAAAACGATGGTAAACAGGTTTACGAGTTTAAAGAAAAGAAAAAAAAAGCGAAGTGAAGCCGCACACAGGTTTGTGAGCGGAAAATAAATAAATAAATAAATAAAATTAATGCATAAATAAGGAAGTGTTGCACTGAAAAAGGTTAAATTAAAAAAAAAAAAAAATAGAAAAGGTGTTCAGGCTTAACCCGGGAGAACTCGCGGTACTTTTCGTCACACGAACGCTCGCGGGGGGCTCCGTAGGCCCGGAGTGGTCATTTCAGTAAATTAAGTTTGCAAAACAGAAAAAAAATGTGTTTTCAACACTGAATTATAAATAGATAAACAGCCTCTAAAATATGTTTTAAAAAGTAAGGTTTAAGAAAGTTTTATGATACATGAAACTAAATCTTCTTCTAAGCATTACTGATGATCGCTTTACTGTTCTGTGTCAACTTCTTCTTCATCGTCTTCATTAAGGGAGTTCTCATCAGTTGAAACCTTAACCAACAAGGTCTGCAACCTCTTCATTTCATCTTTGTAGCTTAAATAGCGATGCATTTCACAACCTCTTCCTTTACATTCACAATCTGAAATGAAAAGCGTGAGCGCTCGCTCCGGTCCTCTGAGGCCCGAACCGGAAATTTCTGGGGGAAAAGGGGTAATGTACATTCCTGAAAAGCATATGGTCAGTATGTAGGTCACCTCGAACGCAGCTACCGTGGACCTCATTCAATTCCGTTGAATGGGTGATTTTGGCTGTGTAATTTTGTAATGACCGGGCCTGAGAGGCCCGATGCGAGTTCTCTCGGATTAAAGGCCAATTCACATGGAGATCGAACCGTCCGTCCGTTCCGATATTTTTGCTGCCAAACTGGTTTTCGGAATCCGTTGCCATGACAGCACGCCGAATTTCTCGGCTCCCGTCACGTTCTGGCGATGCTGGATTTTGACGGCCGTCCGATTCGGGGAGAGAATGTGATAGCCAATCAAAGGAGAGACGCCGTTTTTACTTTTGCGGGAATATTTCTCGTTTTGTTTACTGCTAGTTTCGTACAAAATTTGTGGTTATTTTTCAAAAGACAGTTGATGTTTTTCAAAATGAGAATGCCTAGAAGTTATATGAGGGTTATTGCTCAATTATCTTTATTTTGCGTGGAATGCTTAATTAGATATAATTACGTGAAAATTTAGTTTTGCAATTTGTTTTTTCGTTAAAAAATAATTCCACAGCTCATAGTAACTTGCAAAACCAGCTTCTAACGCTAAACATTGGCAGTGGGACCATTAACGAAACCCATTATTATTATTATTATTTTTAAATTAATCAGTAGAAGTTTTTGAATCTTTGTGAATAGTCATTGTTTCGAAATGTGATGAAGCAAATCATATTTTAACCAAGAAAAAAAATCATACAAGTTAAATCTTTTATGGTTACGTGTTAAAATGTTGTCAGATCCTAATGATATTAAACTGTCTTAAACATTTGCTGGACTTTTCAAACTTTTGAAGAAATAGGCTTTGCCACGAACTTATTCATGAATATAATATGTGCTATTTTGTCAGAAATATCCTCACATTTTCAAAAATTGTCACTTTTTTGGATTTCTGGATAAATATAATAGTCGAATTCTTTTGTAGCTTTTGTCATTTTAAGAGTATGCTTTAGCTCACTTCCCAGGAAAAATTTAGTTACGCAACATATTTAAGAATCCAACAACAAATTGAAGAAGTCAAAGTTTTTTATCGATCATCCTGAATCGTAAAAAGAGGAAATTTGTACCCAAATTTATCTCAATATAAATATTTTAAGAACACTGTTTGTAAATTTAAGAAATAAATAGTAATTCAAGTGAAAATCCATGTTAAAATATAGAGAAAACTCCTTTATTTAAAGAACAATGTTTATATATTTAAGGGGTTTTTTTTGCTATTTTTAACAACATTTTTTCAGTTCTTAAGAGCATTTTTATAGATTTTTTAGGCCATCAAAGTCCGGACCTAATCATATAACGCTCAGTTATTACTAAATGGTTGAAATATTAGACCAAAATTTTTTTTAAATGTTTAAAGAGACGAAGAGTGCTCTAGCTTGAAATTATATGAAATATCAACCCCTATTGTAGTAGCATTGAATCGAAGTTTCATCTGTTGCATGCCTAGATTAATTTCAAACTAAATAGATTTTTTTATGTATAGTTGTCATTAAATTTTTACTTTTTTGCGAAAACTTCAACCAGCAAGTTTTTTCAAAATATTTGAACATTTAATCTTTTTCTCATATATTCTATTGAAGATCAGGGGGGGGAGGAGGGAGGAGTGGAATGTAGTACAGATGCTTTTTTTATGTACAATTCTCATTCAATTTTTACTTTTTTGCTAAAACTTCAACCAACAAGTTTTTCAGAAAAAAGAAGTATAATAATAATAATAATAATAATAATATTTCTCTCTTAAATTCTATTAAATATAAGAGGGTGGGGGAGGTGTGTAGACACGTTTTTGACAGAGATGTTGTAGACAGAAATTTGATAAATTTTCTGTTACACTACTTGCTTACCCTTATCATTCGGCCATTTTAATTTCTACTGCCCCAAATTCTTTTAAACGTTCAGAGTGATCCTACTAACTGCTTGCTTGACGTTCGTGACAAACAATAATGTATTTTTAAAAGGCTTATTGCAATCACAGCAACATCGCTTATAACTTCTTGTTAATTTTATTTTGATTAGGAGAGCGACAAAAGAACGGCATTAGATCCGCGCTCTTCACCCCTAGCGGGTGAACACCTTCACGTGGCTATCGGACGGAGCTTGTATGAATGTCGCAATATTTTCACACCTATCCGTCACGTCCGATAAATCGGAACGGGCGGACGGATCGGTCGCCATGTGAATCGGCCTTAAGGGCGCATAGGCGGGAGGGCGCATCAGCCGGCGGGCCGATGGGCCAGTTCACCCCTGGGACGAAGAAAATCTGTGACTGATATTGACGTGCCATAGAGATGATGATGCTGACATTTAGTGACTGCGTTCTTTTGTATTTCATGTATTTATACGTGATTTTACTCCTTTAAATCTTTGTACATATTTTTATCACATATTTTTATCGTTCTGTTGGTGATAATATTACTGTCTTATGCATTTTTAAATTTGTTATCATAGTTTTCAAATTCAGTTTTTAGCTCCAATCTAATGTATCTGAGATACATGAAAGCCTATGATGTAAAAATATCAAGGACTTTTACAATGAAAAACAACCAAAATGGAAATCTGCAAAATATTCTGCCTTACCTCACAGCTGGTGAATATAGTCTCAAAGTTTCTGAAATCACGTTGTCCAAACATTTCATTTCTTGAATAGATTCATAAGTAATTTCTCCCTAAAATTAAAGTAAACAAATGCACTACAGTATTAAAAAACATATTTTAAATAAACTGCAAGATTTTCCCCCAGGACTAAATTAACCTTTTTTCCTAAGAAGAAAGGTTGATTTAGTCCACCGAGTTTTTAAGATCAGCTATGATTCCGTCAACTGAATTCGCCACAAAGAATTTTTAAAGATATCTTTTAGCAGTTAATCTACCGAGAGTCTGTTTTATTCGAAACAAAAACTATTAGTTAGTGAATAAATGATATCAAATGTATTCTCTTGATCTGTACAACATCATGCTTCGGTAAATTACAATTATTATTAGTTTTATTTAAAAAGATTGTTTTCAATTTTCAACATTTAAGCGTACGATTGTTGGAGAAAAATTACAGAACAGACTTAAAGCAAAAAAAAAAAAAAAAAAAAAAAAAAAATCCGATTGTAGAATTTTAAAATTCTAGAGACAAAAAAAATGACTTGTGCGTATGATTATATTTTTATACACTACTTTAAAGATACACTTGTTTTTAAATAAATAGTATAGAAATTACAAATTTTACTGATTAAGTAAACTACTAGCTGCGTGCCCGGCGTTGCACGGGCTACCTAAAAAATGTAAGAGCAGTCCAGTTGATGCTTTTGTAGTACACTGACACTAGTTTCTAACGCGTTAAGGAATAAATAAATGCGCGTAAAGCAAGGTTTGCAAAACACCAGTAAAACATATTTTTGCCAAAACACCTCATCAACGTTAATAATCGTTATCAATGATACAAGTTATGAGTACATTTTCAGTCAGCACAAAAGGGGAAAATATATGCATTATCAACTATAATCTTTACTCACGTTAAACTGAATTACATCTGATAGACTATATCGGAAATATTTATGCACAATAACAATCCGCTTTTTACATAAAATAGTCTACTACCCGGCGTTGCCCGGGTGTTTATTAATGCAACATACCACTCAGATAAATATTTGGATGGATTCTATCCACATGGTCGTACAAGAATTACATCAATCCGTTTTCCAGGTACAAACCCTCAAAGAACTCAAATAACTTGTAAATCACTCATTTACTTTACGACGTGCACGGTCCTCCTCGAAAATGAAAGTTATGTCATGTGACGCGTATTTAACAATCAGGCTTGAACCAAAAAAAATAAAAAAAGTCACTGAAATTTTTGGGGCAGATTGCGGAAAACCCCAAAAAGTAAACATTTTAAATCCCCTGATTACAGGAAAAGCCTCAAAATAAAAACAAGAATTTTACCTGTTCATATTCGAGAAAAAAAATGGCAACAGATCTTCCGTCTCAATGATTTTCTTCACCCGCTATACATTTTAATAAAAGCATTGTTATGGAAAGTTGAGATGAAGCACTGAATAATAATTTGAATGGAGGAAAGCCTTCGAAAAATAGGGATTTGATTTTGAAATCTAAGAGTCATAATTAATAGTTTTTAATTGATATCTCCGCTAATTATTATCGGAGGATTATGTTAAATAGCCAAACATGAAGACGGGAAGATGACGAATCCATCGATACCTGGTTCGATGGTCAGTTCACTGTCGTTCGGGAGAAGAAGCTTGGACATAGATAGATAGATAGATAGATAGATACTCAGATTTTATATGTATAAGATTGTAACGGATTCGGTGCGACTTCCACTTTCTTGAAATGAAAACACAGTTCTTGATAAAAACACAGGAAATTTATTTACACTATGTACAGGAAAGATCTTCAACAACTGCTAAATTATTCATCAGCAATTAAGCAATTCTCACACAACACCGTAAACTCAACGTTTACACACGTATTTACTTCCAAATACGAAAACAACACAGCGAACTGCCTCGCAATAAACAGAGCAAAAATGCACTCAGTTCGAAATCTCCATCGAAACTAAACTGTTTATCCATCGCTAACGGCTTTTATACACCGAAAAGAATTTTCCACAACATTCTTACCTCTTCGCGAAATGCGTAGACCGTTATCAACGAAAAGAAAGAAAATAGGGGTCGTATACTTTAGCCGAATGAAAAAGGGGTTGTATATTCATTACGGGAAACTATTTACAGGTTACGTTCCTACAATAATTACTATTTACAGAATTTGTAACATTGCCCCCTTCCTAAGGACTGCACGTCCCGGGCAGTACAATCCCCAGAAAGGGTGCCAAACTTCTATCACAAGTTTACAAATATACACATTAATTAATAACTAACAGATACAGAAAACACGATAATAACAAGAAATATTACTAAACATTAAAAGCAAAAATTATCTACAACTTTTATGTTATCAACCATGGTTGCTTACGTAATACTCATGAACTATGGCCATAGTATGGGGCTAACCGATCATAATGTACAACCCTAGGTTTTGCATTAGGTGATTTTTGGATCCTCACTACGACGTCATTCAGTCGGTTAAGGACTTTGTAGGGTCCATCCCAATGCGACTGCAACTTGGGTGAAAGACCTTTCCGTCGGATGGGATTCCATAACCAAACCTTGTCGCCTTCGTTGAATTCATGTCCAGTAGACCTTGTGTCGTATCGGGTCTTCATCTTCTCCGCCGCGATGTTGATTCGCTCTCGTGCGAAGTTATGAACGTCTTCCAACCGGGCCTGGAGATCCTGGATGTACTCCTCAGGCGATGAAGGCGCATCCGGAGGACGACCGAAGACGAGATCACAAGGTAGCCGAAGCTCTCGTCCGAAGAGCATCTGAGATGGGGCATATCCGGTAGTCTCGTGGACAGCACTGCGGTAGGCCAGCAGGAACAAAGGTAGCTTCTTGTCCCAATCCTGTTGATTTCTGGATACCATAAGCGAGAGATTATTTAGGATCGTGCGGTTAAATCTCTCCACCATGCCGTCCGATTGTGGGTGTAGTGGTGTTGTCCTAGTTTTCTCAATTCCGAAAATTTGACATAGGCCCTTAAACACAGCAGAGATGAAATTCCTCCCTTGATCGGAATGAATCTGCAAAGGTGTTCCATATCTCGAGATCCAGTGTTGGACCAGAGTCTCTGCTACGGTGGTAGCCTCTTGATCTGGAATGGGATATGCTTCCGGCCATTTGGTGAAGTAGTCGATGGAAACAAGAATGTATTTGTTCCCATCAGCAGTTCTTGGTAGAGGACCCAGGATGTCAATCCCAATTCGTTCGAAAGGAGCTCCAACGTTGTACAGATGTAGCTTCCCTCTGCTTCTCTTCTTCGGTCCTTTACGAGCAGCACAGGCGTCACAAGAATGGCACCACTTCTCCACGTCATCCTTCGCCTTGCTCCAGAAGAAGCGCTCCCGAACTTTATTGAGGGTTTTCAAGACACCAAAATGTCCTCCAGTCGCACTACTATGTATTTCTTTCAGAACATCTGAAATCCTTGATCGGGGAAGTAGTAACTGCCACCTAGATGTTTTGCCGTCGTCAGATTCCCATTTCCGGTACAGTACGCCGTTCCGTAAATGGAGCGAGTTCCATAAAGCCCAGTATCTTTTTGTTGCATGACTGAAGATGGAAACGTCCTGCCAGCTAGGGCGCCGACTGTCACTTTCCATGAACTCCAAAATTGGTTTTATGTCGGGGTCTTCAAGCTGATCTTTTCGAACTTGGTCGTCACTCCATGGATCAGGTTCTGATGATATTGGAGTCACTGTCACCTGATAGGCGGTAGGGCTAGTCGTTCCATACTGTTTCTCGATTCGGGAACAATAATTGCAGTTCTCAGGACAGGGTCTCCTTGATAAAGCGTCAGCATTACCGTGAGATAACCCTTTTCGATGCTTGATCTCCATGTCATATTCCTGGAGCCGCTGTATCCATCTGGCTATCTGGCCTTCCGGATTTTTGAAGTTCAAAAGTTAATGAGGCATGATCTGTCCGAAGCAGAAATTTTCGGCCGTAGAGGTAATGATGGAAGTGTTCTACAGCTTTCACTATGGCCAGTAACTCCTTTCTGGTGACGCAGTAATTTCGCTCCGACTTTGATAAGCATTTGCTCCAGTAAGCGATGACATGTTCATTTCCGTCAATTTCTTGGGATAAAACAGCTCCGATGCCCTCGTTGCTAGCATCAGTGTCCAGGATGAAGGATTTTTCAGGCTGAGGATAGGCGAGGATAGGCGTTGATGTTAAAGCCTCCTTCAGTCGTAGAAATGCATCTTCGCATTCTTTGGACCATTCGAACTTTTGCTTGCTCTCCGTCAGCTTATGCAAAGGTCGTGCAATGTTGGAAAAACCCTTTACAAACTTCCTGTAGTAGGTGCAGAGCCCCAGGAAAGTTCGCAGCTGATGGATGTTTTCGGGACGACTCCAACTCCTGACCGCAGATACCTTCTCTGGATCGGTTTGTACACCCTCAGAAGAGATGATGTGACCAAGGTAGTTCACTTCCCGGCGGAACAAGTTACATTTGGACGGGCTTAACTTCAGATTGGCTTCCTTAAGCTTTTGCAGCACCTTCCTAAGATTTGCCAGATGTTCTTCGAAGCTGCGTCCCACGATGATGATATCGTCTAAGTAGACCAGACAGGATTCGTAGGAAAGTCCTCTTAACACTGTCTCCATAAGACGTTCGAACGTAGCTGGTGCATTGCAGAGGCCGAAGGGCATCACTTTAAACTGCCATAAGCCTTGTCCAGTTGTAAACGCTGTCTTCTCTCGGTCATCAGGGTGTATCTCAACCTGCCAGTAGCCGCTCTTCAAGTCCAGGGTCGAAAACCACTTGTGTCCGGAAAGAGTGTCTAAGGTGTCGTCTATCCGTGGAAGAGGGTAACTGTCTTTCTTGGTGATTTCATTCAGTCGTCGGTAATCGACACAAAATCTGGTGGAGCCATCTTTCTTTCGGACCAAGACGATGGGAGAGGCCCAAGGACTGGATGACGGTTCGATTACATCATTCTCCTTCATCTCTTTCAGGAGGGTCTCAACCTCTTCCTTCTTGGCGAACGGTAGTCGTCTTGGATGCTGTTTAATAGGGGGGTGTTCTCCAGTGTAGATCCTATGCTGCGTTAAATTCGTCCGGCCCACATCCTCCGATGTAGATGAAAACAGATGCTTGAAGTCGTCCACCAATTGTTCCGCAGCAGTTCTTTGATCCTTCGATAAGGGTGCACTCCCAATTAACTTCGATGTCAAGGACTCAGAAGACACAGTCTCGGGGGAATTGATTCTTCTAATGATGCAGTTTACGGGAGTACAAGTTGCTAACACTTCGCCTTTCCGGATATTCCTTGGCCTTTCACTCATGTTGGCGACTCTCACAGGAATTACATCCTTGGAAAGGTCCACAAGCGTAGATGCCACCAGCACTCCTTTTGGGTTATTGCTTAAGTTGGGGTATTCAATGAGTCCAAATCTAAAACTATTGCTTTCTTCAATGGAGCCGGGTATTAATGATTCTGACCTTGAGGGAATTGATAAATCTGTTTGGGCAATTATTTGATGAGCGGATTTTACATCACTTTCTGCGGGAAAGACTGCTATGTCTTCTCTCGTCGAGTGCAGCTCGTTAGTCTTGAAGTCGAGGTTGAAGTCATACTTCTTTAAAAAGTCCAATCCGAGAATGAAGGGGTCTATGATAGCAGCAACGAATGCGGTATGATGGTAAATGGCATTTCCAAACACAATTTCTAAGTTCACTTTACCTTCAATCTCGATCTTGTCACCTGTCACAGTTTGGAGGGTAACGCAGGGCGGCGTCCACAGAATGTTGAGTCCAAATTGACGAGCCACATCTGTTCTAATGATCGTAACATTGGCTCCAGTGTCAATAATCAGTTCGCAGGGAAACCCGTTTACATATGCGTAAACAAACAGTCCATTACTGCCGCCACTCGTCGATGAAATCTGGAAAACTTTAAGATGGGGCTCATTCCAATTTGGCGACCTCCGCCCCGCGAGATTGCCATGGCTTAGTTTTCCTGGACCTGCGAGGGAGAGGTGCTCTTCCCTCTGGTTTCTTGACGAGCTTCACAGTTTCTTCGTAAGTGACCCTCGCCACCACATTTCCAGCACTTAAGTGATTGTCCATTATGGTCCTTGGGAGCCGAATTCCTTTTGAGGATTCCTGCAATTTCTTTTATTTGCTTTTCCAGATCAGCAAAACGTGACGAAACCGGATCAGGCTCATCAGTTTTCACGCCGCGGATTGAATGGCGATCCTTGCGGGTTGCTTGCTGGGCGGCCTCCAACTTCATTGCATACACAACAGCAGAACTCAGGTCTTTGACATCCGCCATCCGTAGAGCTTTCTGGATTTCCGGATCTCGAACCCCGTCGATGTAGTAGTTGAGTGCCAGGTTGTCTCGAACATCCGCAGGACAGTCACAAAAAGCAAGATGAGACAATCTCTCGACGTCCGCCGCTAGCTCTTGCAGGGTTTCCCCGGTTTTCTGGAAACGGGAATTCAACTGGAGTCGGCTGAAATCTTTCTGGCACTTCTCACCGAAGCGAAGCTCCAACGCAGATGTGAGGGCGGCGAAATCCAGGCGCTGGCTGTCCGGAAGGGTCTGGAGAATGTCCGCTGCGTCACCTCTCAGGGATGCTGCAAGATGACAGGCCTTGGTAGCAGAGTCCCATCCGTTCGCTTCCGCCACTATCATGAATTGAGTTTTGTAAACCTGCCACGAAGTTTTCCCATCAAATGTGGCAAGTTTAATGGACGGTCGAGCAACCGATGTGGGAGCGCCAAACTGTACAGAGCTGCTTTCCGCGGTCGCCAATCTCCTTTCCACGTCCTTAAAGATCTCTTCTTTAAGTAGATGAAATCTTCTATCTTCATCTTCAAATTTATTTTCTACAGCATTGAATCGGCTTTCAACGGTATCAAATTTTTCTTCAATTGCATCAACTCGATGCTCTATGTCATTAAATTTATTTTCCATCACAGTCTTTACCGAAATAAGGTCATTTTTAATTTCTTCTTGGTTAGACGCTAAGTCCTTTTTCAGCACCGTTAAGTCCTTTTTCAGCACCGTTAAATCGCTTTTTTACTGGTCTTGATTTGCCAACATACTTGCAGTCAGATCACTTTTTAATTGTTCTTGATTAGCCGCCATATCATTTTTTAATTGTTCTTGATTTGCAGTAAAACTTGCAGTCAAATCACTTTTTAATTGGTCTTGATTAGCCGCCAATTCATTTTTTAATTGTTCTTGATTAGCTGCCATATCATTTTTTAATTGTTCTTGATTAGCTGTAAAACTTGCAGTCAAGTCACTTTTTAATTGTTCTTGATTAGCCGCCATATCACTCTTCACAGAGTTGATTGCATCAAGCAGTTGTTTTAATTGTTCATCCATTGCGCGAGTAATCACCATACAAATAAAGTCCAAATTTAAAAAGTCTTTATGAAAAAATGTCCAAAGTCACACTTACTGCAAGAAAGTCCTGAAGTAGCCCCACGTTGGGCGCCAAATTGTAACGGATTCGGTGCGACTTCCACTTTCTTGAAATGAAAACACAGTTCTTGATAAAAACACAGGAAATTTATTTACACTATGTACAGGAAAGATCTTCAACAACTGCTAAATTATTCATCAGCAATTAAGCAATTCTCACACAACACCGTAAACTCAACGTTTACACACGTATTTACTTCCAAATACGAAAACAACACAGCGAACTGCCTCGCAATAAACAGAGCAAAAATGCACTCAGTTCGAAATCTCCATCGAAACTAAACTGTTTATCCATCGCTAACGGCTTTTATACACCGAAAAGAATTTTCCACAACATTCTTACCTCTTCGCGAAATGCGTAGACCGTTATCAACGAAAAGAAAGAAAATAGGGGTCGTATACTTTAGCCGAATGAAAAAGGGGTTGTATATTCATTACGGGAAACTATTTACAGGTTACGTTCCTACAATAATTACTATTTACAGAATTTGTAACACTATGTTACTCAATAACCGTTGTTCAAAACAAAAAGAATAATGATGAAATGAAAATTTCTGATTAGTGATGAAAGTAAAACATTCTTTTTTTAGCAATAATTTAAGTCAAAAATCTAACCATTTGCTATTATTTGTTTTATGAAACTTTAAATTTAAAGAATTAATCTCATGAATTAGTTAATGCTAAATGAACAGAGAAATGCAAGTCGGGTTTTTTTCTTAAGACAATTATGATGCATACGTCGCCGTTGCACAAAGTTAAACTTTAACCAAGCGTAACAAATTAGTTAGTATAGCCAGTTAGTATTATTATTTTTTTTACTGCTATTATTTTGAAATGCTTATCTTAAACTACAATATGTTTAACAGTACAATTCTTTTTTCAAATACCCAAAAATTAGCATCTGTTTGGAAAGAAAACTCAAAAATCTGATTTTATACATCTATCCCACCAAAAAGAGATGTGTATATTTCCTTTCTAACTGCATTGCATCAAGTATTCATGCAGATAAAATGATAAAACAATGCGATACAGAACATAAATTTTTAAGCAATTTTATTTATACTCAGGTATTATGGTTCGTACGTACAAGTTAAATTAGATGGTTTATTAAATACTATCGGTACTCGCACGGCGATGCCTGTGCTAAGAATATAAAGGAAGTCCGTTGAATAAAAAAAATCTCCCCCCCCCCCCCTCTTCTGATTTGAAATGATCATTTTTCTTCAACTGAAATGCATACACCTTTTCAAAAAACCTATTAAAGTCTTTCTGCAATTTAAAACTGTTCGTCAAAACACATAAGAAGATTAACAGTAGCTTTAAAACTCAAAATAATCCTTCAACTGTATAGTTCATCGCTTAACGCGCGAAGAAAAAACGCTACCGTTACCCTGCCCTTTACTGAGTGAAGCGGTTTTTTTTTTCTGCAATTTAAAGTGTTTCGCCAAATAAACAATACTATATAAAAACGTTATCAAGTACAATTGCAATTGAATAATACGACAAATCAAATTGTTTAACTTAGATAAGTAACTGTCTTCAACTATAAGAGCAAAAACAAACGTTGAAGAAATAAGGAAAACAAAACCCAATAGAAAAATCTGACACAATCAAATTATGTACCTAAATATCGAAAATAAACGCATTCAAAAATCAGTTCGCTGACCACAACAGCCCCACAATAGCGTAGCCGACCACGCGTCTGACCCGCGCAGCATGGTTTTTCGCAGCTATCGACACTGTTGGCCAGCACTCTCTCGATGAGTTAACTTACCCCGCCATCTATTAGGAATTAACTAAATAATTAATTAAACATTTAATTTGCAATTACAGATATTTCGGCCAATCTGATTTTAAAAAAATAGCCTATAACCTTCCGCAATAAATGGACTATTCAACTCAAAAACATTTTTTTTTTTTCAATTCGAACTAGAAGTTCCTGAGATGGCGCATTCGAGCAAACAAACAAACTCTTCAGATTTATATTATTAGTATAGATAATAGACAAAACCCATTTTTTTTTTTTTAATTTGTATTGCACCTATCCCGAGGTAATTTTTTGGGGGATAACTGCGTCACTTTTGTCAGAAACTTAGTCTTTAGAAACAGTATCAAACTACTTACATTAGAGGCTTTTAATACTTCGTCTATTTCAGCAATTAACCTTTCTTGGGCGTCTGGGTTGATAGCCAGTAAGTAGCTGGCGAAAGACAAAGTAGAGGCCGTGGTGTCATATCCAGCAAGGAAGAAAACTACGCAGTTTGCTATGAGTTCGTCGTAAGAAAGAGCTGCAAATACGCGACAAAAGTTTTATCAGTTTCTGAAGAAAGTATGATTGAAACATGCAATAACTTTCAACAATAATTTAATTTATAACTCTCATTATAAACAATCAATCACTTTATGTTTATTTCAACTTAAAAAATGGATCCCTATATTGCGTTCCAGATTTAAGTCTGTAAGAAAAAGGGTCAAACGTATAATTATTCCTTTTTTTTAACTTTAAATTTCTTATTCATTTTCAATAAATAGTGATTTCAAAATTTTTCCACATTTTAAAGATCACAAAAAAACTTTTCATATTAAATTAAATAAAACACTCTCGAAAATTAATCATATTTTACCTTTTCTGTTAGTATTTGGAGTTTGACAAAATCTCGAATTAGAACTCGAGATCAATTATGACACCAACCTCAAATAAATCATTAGTAGATGAATTTCCTTACGATTTCCATAACTAAAACATCATGGTATGGTTAAAATCAAAATATTTTCACTTGGTAAATGATTGTTTTGTAATCATTTTGTTAAATACATTGTGTGATGTATTTATTAGACACTAACTTCTTTATTTAATTTAATTGTGTGACTTACACTTCTTGGTGACACTCTTAAAAATCTGATGTTGGGTATCATCTTTTCCATAATTTTCTGTCAAATCCTCTTTCTCAACTTCCTGTTTATCTTGTTCCTGTACTTCATCTGCAGTGTCCATCAACAGTTGTAGAAAATCATTCCTTTTCTGCAAAATAAACATAAACCTTTATTTCTGTTACTAACCTTAACTTTTCTGTTATTAAATGTAAATTGCAAAATTTGTAATAATATACTTCTTAAATTTTCTCGAAAGCGCAATTTTCTGTGCTTCAAATTTTAGTCATGGTTTTCGCAAACGTTCATAATTCTTACGCATTTTCGCAATTGCTGAACATATGAAAACTGAAACCTCAAATGAGAGTATCAATTCATTCTCAGAAAAATTTACTCCACTTTTATTGTGTTCTTTCATAAATTGTAAATCCATCGTTCGTCATATGGAGCACAGAGTTTTTCTTGCACTTCTTTCAGAAATGCGAAGAAGATGATTCAAACTTCAAAAGATACCTACTCGTGAAAATATTCGTTTTGTGAGCGGTAAAAGTCGGAAAACTTTCCAAGAAAAATCTTTGCGGAGTTGGAAATCTTATGGGATTTTGCCCTCAATCTCGCGGGATTAATGATATTATATTATATTATTATATTATTAATATTGTGCGGGATTTGGGATTTCAGGATTGGAAACCCTAGTTCATACATCGCTGACTGCAGAGTGGGAGGGAAAATAACAGACTCCGACTCTAGGAATTTTAAAACCTGAGACACTGACTCAATTTCGCCAAAATCAGTTCAACTCCAGTCCTGCTTGTCCTTACATATTCGTCCTCTTTTCCATAACCGTTCTTCAAGTTATGATACGAAGAGAAAATTAGTCTAAACTCCTGTTGCATTCTAAATGCTGCAATCTTGACTTGTAATGAACATATTAAAGTTATTAAGAAGGTAATTTTTTTTATCGCCATTGTGCTAATCAACATCGCAAACGGTGGCCCTGTTTCCCATGATACTCTTCGCAGGATGCTTCCTTTAGGGTCTAATGTCGCATGGTGAAGAACGTCTCCTCCTTTTCCCTCTGTTTATGTAGACTTCTGTTTGAAAAATTGTTCTGGTTAATTATTCATCTTGTGTTTAGTTACGCAAGGCAAGAGTTTCAACGGTCTGTATTGAGTGAAACTTAATTGTTATTTAAGACGTAAAGGTAGGTACTTAAGGCCGTCTCAAGTGAAGTCGTCCAAAGTCAAGTGTCTTGTTATCATAGCCATACTGTAGCCGTAATGCGCTTTAACAATGAAAACGAGACCAAATATGAGGTCTGAAGCACAAATCAACCAAAATGGAGGAACTGCAGTGACAGAAATGTCGGTTTCTAGAACAGTAGGTGTATAAATAATCAAGTTAAAAAATGATATAGGCATCGTAGAAGAATTGTTTAAATGTCCTTCACTTTGGGAGTATTCTTGCATTATATCTTAAGTTAAACATGGAATTTAATGAATAAATGTACACAAAAAGATACCTTTCCAGTTCTCTTCCTCTCCTCTATGATTTGGAGTGTGACATCCTGGAAAAAACGCATTCCTTTGGGTGAGAAAATACTGATACCAAGCCATTTCATCAATTGAGGGAACAAAACTGTAAAGAAACATGTGTGTAAACTAATAATAAATCACTGTACATGGAAATCGCAATTTCCGCACAAAAAGGAGTGAAAGACTTCACATCTATATATATATATAAACTAGCAAAAATACCCGGCGTTGCCTGGGTCAGTAATAATTATTAGAAAAAATCGTTACTTGCTTTTGTTTTCTGTTTTAAGTGAAAGAATTTAAAACACATCTTTTTGACGTGATTAAAAATCGAGTTTCTTCCTTACCCATAAAACTAAAATAGCAATAAGTATAAAGAACAAAGTAGTATTGATTTAGAAACGAAAGCACTATATTTAAGCATATACAAATTTAAAAAACATGAAATTAATCTTCTCATGTTTAAAAAGATTAATCTGTTGATACTTTTTTTTAACATGGAGTCTAAAACCTTCTCTGTATGGCTAATGAAGTACGAAGTGATTAAAAAAAAGTAGCTGCGCTCGTAATCCCCTTATACTTGCTTTAGTTATTTCGGAAAATTTTAATCATTGTGGCTCTTGGTGCGATTTTACCGAATTTGCGAAAGTCGTTTCGGGGTACCTTCGATGATGCTCCCCCATTCTTTCCTTACTTTGTAAAACGATATGATATTAATTTTCGTTACAGAGAGATCGTCGCCAGATGCTGAGATATTTTTGGTCACCATAAAATGGCGCTAAACAGTTTCATCCGAAATGTTACCAAAATAAGTAATAAAATTTGGTGATTGTTTGAAATTGTGCAGAAAGGAAAATTAATGGAAGTTTTTGTGCTGTTTATGGATTTGCCTAATTTAGTTGCTGGATTATTTAACACAGTAAAAAAAGTCTTTTGAAAATTCTTTGATTGGCGATATTTTGTTTACATGGTGAAAGCTGAGAAACATTATGACGTAGTCTTCGGCTTCAAAAACAGCAACGTTGAAAAAACTGCCAAATGCATCAGCTACGGAAATCTTTCTGCAAAAATTTTGGCGATCTGCTGGTTGTTTGGATAATGAGTAAGTGTTCAATCAGCATAAATAATAATAAAAACCATTAATTACATTAAAGTTCCGTTTAAATGGAAAATCATCAGCCAAATCATGTATTAATTGCCAATCTTGTGCAAAAATCTTACTTCAAGATTTGACTTGAGAAAAGCCTTGAACAATCACGAAAAGCAAAGAAAATCAACAATACAACAATTGTCGCTATCGACAGGGAGTTGAGATGATACACTAAATACTGTATTGAGTTGAGGAAAGCCTTCGAACATGGATCTAAAAAGCTCATAACTCGTTTTTTATTCTTCTTAGAAATTTCGAACAGGTGCCATCTTCAGCAGAAAAATCAGAGCTTTCGATGGACATATAATGTAAATATGTGCAAGTATTTTTTCATCCCAATATTAGAGAATTTATACAAAAATTGTGTTTTATTGACCCCTAAGGGGGTTTTGCCCCCCATAACGGGACGAAAACTACCCTATGTGTTATTCTGATGCATAAGCTATATTATTGTAAAGTTTCATCAAAATCCGTTCAGTAGTTTTTGCGTGAAAGAGTAACAAACATCCATACATCCATACATCCATACAGACAAACTTTCGCATATATAATATTAGTAAGATGAATGTTTGTCTGTATGTCATCCATGAACTCAAAAACTACCCGGCAGATTTGGCTGAAACTTTCACCGTTTGTTATTTTTGGTACTGGGAATGTTTATAGACCAGTTCGAAAAAAATCCGATCGATAGTTCCTTTTTTATTCCAATTTAAGTCACAATCCATTGGATAAATACGAATAAAATTATCGGCTGCAGAAATTAATTCGCGTGAAAGATCTCATTGATAAGAAGTTAGCCGTTGCCATTTTTCTTGAGTTTGAACAAATAAATTCTTTCTTTATTGTTTTTTGGCTTTTCATGCAACGGGGGGATTTAAAACTTTTTCTATTTGATATTTTTAGCGATTGATTGATCTTGCAAACTGCGTGAGTACAAAATTTGAGTATAGTCACGGCTTCACTTGATACCTGGACCGATTATTATGAAAATTGCTATATATATGTATTTTTCCACGGAGAAGGTGCATAATATGCTCATTGAAGCCACTCGCCACCAGGTGGCACTGCAGAGTAGCAATTTCTGCCCCGTTCAACCGATTGTCATGAAAATCAGTATAATGATGTTTTTTTTTTTTTTTTTTTTTGTTGGCGTAGCAACGCGGGTCGGGTACAGCTAGTTGTTAGATAAAATGAAATGGTGCCCCAGGAAGTTAAATGAATTTCAGTTGCTTCTTTTATTCACGAGGCACCAAAGGCAATAAAAAAATACCAATATTATTTAGAGCAGCAAATTTGCGCAAACTTATGTATTCATATTCTACGAACCATTTGGGGAGAAATTATAGAATTGAATTTAACTAAAAATGTAAGATTAAAAAAAAAAATCCTATTTTTCTTCCAGTCATTCCTTCCAAATAGAATAATCACGACGCCACTCGTGTTAGCTTGCAACTCCCGTTATTGGTCAATTTTCTTTCGTGCTTTATTTCTTCTTATTTATTTTGTATCAATCGTTTTATTTTTATTCACATAGAGCACTTTAGTAAATTCAAAATATGTAGGTTTTTTATTTCGGGATTTAAAATGTTATAGATAAAAACGAATAAACGAATATATGTTTCATATCCAAGTTAAATGACTGGATTCAGTAGAAGCCACAAAATAAATAAATCTAAATACAGCGCCGTGTCCCCGTTTAATCTGCAAGACCTTTTTTTTTTTTTTTTTGCAACCGTTAGCCCTTAATACATACCGTAAAATGTTCCAACTATGGGCCACTTTTCGATGTTTTCAATGAAAATTCGGTGTATATCTTTGATTTAGAAATTTGAGAACTTTAGCAATGGTAGCTATACATCTCGTCTCTCGAATGAAATGTTTTAAAAAATCTAAGCTGGAAAAAAGAGGAAGAGGAATTTTTCCCCCGTGGCTCATAGTTGTACCCCTTCTGGGTACAACTATGGGCCACCTCATTTTAATCTAGAAAACACCAAAGTGAAAACTTGATCTGGCCTATTGTTGTCTGAGACTACATGTTGTCCTCTTCTTGAAACTGTATAAAGAATTTTTTTATTCCTTTATTTACCTTTTTTTTTTTTTCATTTTTTTTTAGACTTCATCATCACTTGTCGTTTTGAGTGATAAATAAAGTTCAGCATGGTAAACGTAGATAACGTTCATTATTACCTGCCTAGGTTTTGACATAGAAACATTTGAAAACTAGACAAGTCTCACCAACTAAAGGCTAGGTACTTACCTATACATAAGTCTCAGAAAACACGTAGTTCTGACAAATTTCAAATGAGATCAAAAAAGAAAAAAAAAAAAGGAAACTAAAATGCGAAATCACATTTCTTATTTCAAATCTCATCAAAATAAATAATTTTTAAAATTATCTCAGTTTGTATTTGGTCCAGTGTTCAGTCAGCACCTTCTTCAAAAACTCCTAGTACGGACTCATGAGTACGGGCGATAGGGCGACCCCCAAGCCTTCTTCTTTCTTTTCTTGCCATTTAATGGCAAGAAAAATGCCATTTAATGGCGTCATATTTTGTGTTATTTATTGTAAATAATCGGATTATTTACAATAAATAACACAAAATATGACGAAAGCATCCCTGCAGAGGATAAAATGAAGCTCTAAGCCACTAAAAACCGTGAAAAATAGGTGGCCCATTGTTATACCCCAACATTCCCATTTTCGATAAATGTTGAGAGCTTGTGAAAACTAACAAGCGTCTTAATTCATAACTGACAAATTAGTAAAGCAAATCTGAACTCACCAGATCTTGGAAAACAGTTTTAGTGATCTGCCCAAAGGAGACTTCTGGCTCTTCCACGAGTGAGTCGAATCACGCACTAAGAATGACTAAATTATCTGAGGCTTACAAAAACAATGGCAATCTCTGATGAAGCGTCTTTAACTACCTTAATGGTTACACTACCTGGTGATTTTTTTTTTTTTTTTTTTGGAGCTCGTTAGATCGGAAAATAGGCCACTAGAGAGCGAAATCAAAAGCTGTACCGTTTTACGGTACTTCAAACTGAAAAGTGGTCAAAATAAGACGCAGAGTAAAAATATTAAAAGTTTGAAACGAAAAGAGAGAGAGAAGACGAAATCTATTTTTTTATATGGCCCCCAGATGCCTAAAGTTACATGTACAAAAATATCACAAGCATAAAAAA
Organism: Uloborus diversus; assembly: GCF_026930045.1. Lineage (NCBI taxonomy): Eukaryota > Metazoa > Arthropoda > Arachnida > Araneae > Uloboridae > Uloborus > Uloborus diversus. Next base: position 110,434,831 of record NC_072735.1, read on the forward strand.
ATTTAAAAAAAAAATTACAATAAAACAAAATAGAAACATTTACGACAAAAATTCAAAGCGATATTCGAGTTCAAAGTTCAAAGGGACCGTGCTGAAAATGAGATGGCAATACACATATCGCTTTACCAGAAAACACGGCTTATTGTAAATATTGGAGTAATCATTTAAATTTTGATGTCTTGAATTCAAATTATGTTTTTCGCAATTACGGATTGCGATAGGACCCCACTCGTTGAGTTCCTTGTTTCTACAAAAGGACTGGAATGGAAATGGAGAAGTGATTCGCGCCCGTCATATTATGGCTTGTGAATTTTCTAGATTAGGTAATGCGAGGCATATTCATAAAACGAGAAATGGTCATTAGGACGTTATAATAAAAATCTGGTTATAATGGCAAATGTTCTCTCGTCTACTCATCAAAAATTGAAATTTACAGTGTTTATTTTCATGGTATTTTTATTTCTGATCAATCTTAAATGATATTGTGTGTGTAGTAACCTAGAAATCTTGTATTTAGATGAAATTTAGCGTTTTAAGTTCATCTTTATTGATGTTTTTCCTGAAAAAAAAAAAAAGTTATAAAATCCCTTTTAAAAGTGAGCCTGCTGAAGTCAAGCCTAGAATGAACGCAAATGTGTCCTCATTATAAATATTAAAACAACTCGCTTGTCTTATGCTCTTGTCGTCATGGTAATGTAAAATCAGAAAAACATCACCTTTGATCAAGTGAGGCAATAATAATAATGTAACGGATTCGGTGCGACTTCCACTTTCTTGAAATGAAGACACAGTTCTTGATAAAAGCACAGGAAATTTATTTACACTATGTACAGGAAAGATCGTCAACAACTGCTAAATTATTCATCAGCAATTAAGCAATTATCACACAACACCGTAAACTCAACGTTTACACACGTATTTACTTCCAAATACGAAAACAACCCAGCGAAATGCCTCGCTATAAACAGAGCAAATACACACTCTCAGTTCGAAATCCTCAATCGAAACTAACTGTTTATCCATCGCTAACGGCTTAAATACACCGAAAGAAATCTCTCAAATATTCCACACGCTTCTGGAAAAACATAGACCGTTATCAAATTTTATCAATGAACAAAAAGGAAATAAGGGGGTCATATACTTTAGCCATATGAAAAGGGGGTAGTATATTCATTACGGGAAACTATTTACAGGTTACGTTACTACAATAATTACTATTTACAGGATTTTGTAACAATAATTTATAATAAGCAATCCTGATTACTAGAAAAAAAGTGTATAATTTTATTCATTTCATTGCAATTCTTTTTAAAAATGCAAATGTTGTACTGTCTGCATCGTGAAAACACTACAAAAGCTATTTTAGAGAGAGAGAAAAAAAAAAACATTTAGCTGCTATATGGCCACTGAAAACCAGAAATGTTAAGTTGTATTAAGTCACAGATCGCAGCGTTTCGTATCTCGGTGAATATTAGTCTTATCAATATCGTTTTTTTTTTTTATTATTTTTTTAAATGCTTGTAATTTTCCTAAACAAAATCATGTGGATCCGGGGGCCGTATAAAAAGTTAGATTCCATTTTTTAAAACTTTTTTTAAAAATCACTTCAAACTTTCAATATCTTAACTCTGCATCGCATTTTGATCACGTTTGCAATTGGATGTATGCATCTAGGACTAACGGTTAAGAAAACACAGGTGTTGTGGCTTGGGGACTCGCTGTATGTATAAATGGATACTTATTTATGTGTATGTGTGTGTATATATATGTATGTTCTTCATACAAATCCACACTTTAGGTCGGATCCACGGCAAATTTGGTACATTGGTCATTTGATGCTCAAGAATTCAAACTTGGTTTGTCTTACACAAATTCAGTTTAAGTCGGATTTTTTCCAAATTTGGCCCAGATGTCCTTTTATGCTCAGGAATCACTTGGGGGGGGGGGGGGGAGGGTTCGCCAGAAAATTCGCGAAATGGGATGTTTACGCCTATTGATGATTATGATTGAAGTTTTCGAACTAGAAAAAAAGTCAAAGAGATCAAAATTTAAATTTTTAGCCATAAAATTGCTATTTTCTACACGCAGACGAGAAATTTTACACTTTTTTTTTTAAATTTAAGTCTGGTTGTTGAACATGCATCACTTGGCATAACACACAAAGAAATTAAAAACAATAGCAAAATAAAATTAAAAACTAAAAGAAACCCCGACTGAGTAGCAAATGTAGAATCATGAAGGAAAACTAAAGCCTTTTAAAAGTCTTTTGCTATTAAAAATCAATTACCCTTTTTCATTTTTTAACAAATAGAAACTGGCAACAATGAATTCGGTTACCAATCGCGTGAATAAAGGCTTAGCCGTATTTAAAACCTGCTTTAAAAAAACGTTATAATTCGAATTCTATATGTAACGTGGAAGTTCCAAACGTGTCCTATCAGACGCAGAAAAACAATACTATTTATTTTGGTTCTAAAGTTTTAAATTTTAAAATATTTTTTCCACCTCAAAAATTGCGAAAAACCTTTTAGAGGATTTTAATTAATATCTTCGTCAATTAATGTCATCCGAAGATGCAACCTAGCTAAGAACACTCAAGATCAACTCTTCTTTCGGACAACTTTCTTTTTCAAAATCGGTTCATCCGTATAGGCAGTAGAGTGTCAAACACAGACAGATACACAGACACGTCTAACTTGTAACCTCCTTCCTTTGTGTGTCGGGAGTTTTATAACAACTTACAGAAAAGAACGATTCTCCAGCTAAGGTTCCTAGTAAAAACGTCTCTCGCAGCTTTCACGAATTTGTTTTCCGGATCATTATGGGAATCGAGCTTAGTGGAAAAAGCAGAGCTTGCAATGATGTCCATTGTAAAAGCACCATAAATCCTATAAAAAAGAAAATCTGATGTAGTCGATAATCATTGACTATACGAGTAAATTGCGGAAAATGTAACTTGGGGATGGTTGGGGGTCGTAACGCTGCAATACAGATCTGCGCATCCTTTACAATGCTGCCAGGTTAGGCTTGCCTCAACTACAGTTTTCGTCATATTTTGTAAGTTCATTGTTTGTTTTTTTTTTTTTTTTTTCATAGTTCAAGTCACTGTGCTCAGAAGTAACTTAAACTGACCAAAATATTTAGCGTGCATTTTAATTTTTAGAAAAGTTAAACAATAATTAAAGCAAGTAAAATTTCTCCTCATATGTTTGTGCAGTTTACTCAGTCATCAAGATCAGTGTGGCAATTTGCAGCCCGGTATTTCATTAGAAACTATTGGAACGTTTTCCCTTTTTTTTTAAAAAATGTTTTTAAAAAATGTTGAGACTTATCGACTGCTCTTGAAATTTGAGGTATGTCACGCAACACATTAGACGAACTTAAAGTTCATGAAAGGATTTTTCGAGATTCGATATAATATAGAAAGCGAAAGACTTTCGCAATGAACCACGTACTGTTCGCCTCTGAGAAGTTGAGCTATGCCTTTGAGCAAGTCTATTTCTTTCAAAGGAGAGCTGTCAGTAAGAAGAGGAATTCTTGGCGCAGAGTTGGGCTACCACTGCAACCCTTTCGTTGGCGAGAAAATTCTGTACCGCTTGCTACTTCTTACCTGAATAGTAATATTGTTTGCCAAATGGACAATAACACTACAAACTAAATCCTCAAGTTCTTAAGCCGTTTTCCTCACTCCTATTTCAACTAATGGAATTGTTTAATCGGTCGTGCAGCGGAGCTCAACTTGCCAGAGGTGGACAGTAATCACTCTGTGTCACAACAAACGAAAAGGAAATTTGCATTTAGATACGGGTCGCGCATTGCCTGTTACTCAGTGTTCTCAATTTCCTTACTTGCGCATCCCGAATGATCAGTATTGCCTTTTTCATACAGACGGTGACGGCAACAAATCCTTTGTCACAAATTTTCAGCAAACGTCAGTGGTTTGACGTAATTGCATTAACAATTCTTCGTACCATTTTCTCTCTCATTATTGAGCAATCATGATTGCTTATTGTTCTCACTTGACTATTTTTGACGTTCCTTTGATTTTTCCCATCGCCACCCTCCGCACCATCACCGTCGACGGGCTCCTCACGATGCTGCACCTCTAGCGAAAGCCGTCTCCAGGTTGCTTTCATATCCTACACACACGTGCATACATACACAACTACACACACACACATACATACACCTACACACACGTACACAAACACATACACACACGCATACATACAGACACCCACACATACACACACAAAAACATACACACACACATACTCACAACTACCCACACATTCATGCCTGCACACAGACACAAACGCATATGCCTACACACATACACATACCCCCCCTCCCCACAGACACAAACACACTTGCCTACACACACATACACATAACCCGTACACACAAACACATACCCCCACACACAAACACACACGCCTACATACACACACTCGTGATTGCGAGAAACATAATTTGAATTCAAGATGTCAAATTCAAATTAATTTTTATTTTTTTTCACTCAGAAAGCTATTATTTGTTGCTTAAACTGTGAAGTCTATTTTAACTGACGAATTTTCCTGCCGTCGTAATAATGACAAAACCAGAAAATAACTTTTACAGATGCTAGTAGAGCTATTGTAGAGATCAGGCTTACCTTTCTTACAATTGGAATCCAAAAGACAGCTTTGAATCTACTATTTTTAAAGCATTAGCATTTCAAAATGAGTGATTGCAGTTCTTGTGGTTATAATGTAAAAATAATTAGTATGAAATTGAGTAAGTCTTTTTTTTTTATGGGTAATTTAACAAAATAGTTGCGCTTCCTAACAATACAATACAAAAAAAAAAATAAATAAATAAATAAATAAAACAGCACAGTCTTACTTTTTTAAGTCAACGGGTTTTCCTTGTTCCGCATAAACTTTGTGGTTATTAACACACGTTTGGGCGCATTCCTTGAAAATTTTCACCATCTGAAAATGCATACAGAAAAAAATATAAGAGAACAGCTGAACCAATAAGATTCTGGAATAATTTCTAACCGTAAACTCGATGAAATATAATTAAAAACTGTAAGCCTTATTTTCCGTGATGAAACATTATATTCTCAAATATGGCAACTAGTGCTCCTAACCAAAACTTCACATTTTTGTCAGAACTGATTTCCGTAAGGAAGGGATGGAGTTGAAACATCTCAGCTCCTTTGTTAGTTCTTTCGTTGGTTCTATTGAATTTTTGGGAGCAAGAATCTTAGTAGGCTATACTGCACCAAACGATTGTTAAAAGGTGGAAGAAGATGCCAAAAAGTTCAAATTGTCGCAGGAGTTAAGGACATAAAACTTATAGTATATTGAAAGGTTATGACGAAAATAACTCGTAAACGAAGGTTTAAATTTTGAACAGCAAGCGAAACCCTTTGTTAGAATTATTTCAAAAAAAAAATAAATAAATAAATAATTTTAAAACGAGCTGATGTGTGCATCACATGACTTCCTTTTACTCCAATTTAATGTCATTTCCCCATTATTCGCTATTTTAATGTGATTCAATATTTATTCTCTAAATATCACCAACAATGGCCAAATTGAAACCAAAAAAAAAAAACTCCGCCAAATTTGTCGCCAAGTTGGCGACAAAACTTGGCGACCAAAAGACTGGCGATATATCGCCAAGTGTCCGACAAATTATAACGCCACTTGAGTTTACATCGAAATTAACAATGATTTCCCCCCAAAAAGGTGCAAAAGACCCCCTTAGGAACATCCGAAAGCAACCAAAAGGGGAGGTGCACAACTAGACCCCACTACGAGTCTATGTACCAAATTTCAACTTTCTAGGACATACCATTTTTGAGTTATGCGAGATACATACGCACATACGCACATACATACAGACGTCACGAGAAAAGTCGTTGTAATTACCTCGGTGATGGTCAAAATGGATATTTCGCGTGTCTATACATTCTTAGGCACTTTTCCGCATGTGGTCGAATCGAAAAAAAAACTCAACATTCATTTGGGGGTGAGCAAAATGGAAATTAAGGGCGATTTTTGAGTGAAAATTTTTTCGCGAATACAATACTTCCTTTTTTGTAAAAGGAAGTAAAAATATAAATAAAACACAACTTTATTTATGTCACTTTATTATGTTACTAGTGGCACCCGCACGTTTTTGCCCGTAGTAGAAAATTAAAAGGTCTTTTGGTTTGTCTATTTACAAATAATGTATGATGAATTTCTCGCCAAATGGCTTGCCCACGTTACGGTTCCACTATATGATAACTTGGTAATTTACTCGCCCATCTTATGATAATTTTGCTCGGGAAGATGTTCTTAAAATTGGAATAGAAAAAGAACAAAATCGAATTTTCGAAAAATCACTTCGAGGTGCACACCCCCATGCTACAAACTAATTCTGTGCCGAGTTTCATGAAAATCGGCCGAACGGTCTAAGCGCTATGCTCGCCACAGAGATCCTGACAGACAGAGATCCGGACAGAGAGAGATCCTGACAGACAGAGAGAGATCCGGACAGAGACTTTCAGCTTTATTATTAGTTAAGATTAATGCAGTCATAAACACATAAGATCGTAGTCGTTAATTGCATTTCGTTTAACTCTTCCACTCAAGGCATAAATTGATAAATTAATAATGGTACTTTAATTTTTTTTTTTTTGAAAGTCAAAAGTTTTAAGCTCATAATATATGCAGTTATACTAAAAATACTCTGTTACCCTTTTTATTTTTCCTGTTGTGAATGTAGGAGTAATAACTGTGCGAACTCTTTTCCAATCTTCTCCTTTGAGTATAGAAACCATGCTGTCGAAAAGTTTATCTCCCACCAGGAATCTCTAAAGGAAAGAAAGCGTCTGTTACTTTATTTTTTAAATTGCAAATGAAGGAATAGAAACACACATAAGCACAGCCTAACTTACACAAGGGCACACAGGGAAGCTTCGCAGGTCTTCGCAAAAAGGGGGCCAATGAAGATGTACTTTCAGTATCAGAAATGCCATCAGAATAAATTTTAAAATACACACCCCAACGCAGTATTATATTGATACTAGCATTCCCGTACCCGGCATTGCTTGGGTAATGGAATTAGTAGGGGTTAACAGTGCTTGGTGCACCTAGTTTCGAAAATCCCCTATAATAATTACTTATTACCTATAACTTTTTCTAATTTGGGGAGGATCCCGGGGCCCCTGGACTCCTTACATTATATGCCCTTGTCCTTAACCGATCTTTAACTGTTATTAACCATCCTTTTAAAGTATTGATTATCTTTGCAAATACAGGCCATCCACATTTTATTGATATACCTATGTTTAAGCAATAACTTCTTTGTATACAACATTTTTAGTTTTTTTTTGGTGCTAAAATTATTAAGCTGCTTGATGAACTAACTGACTTTGGAGCAAGCTACATAACATTGGCCGTGTGAAAAAAAGTCTTCTCTTAAATCGGTCCCTGCTACTTTTAATGTCTGTCCTTGTGACTTATTAATGGTTATTGCAAAGCAAACTTTAACAGGAAACTGCACTCTTCTAAATTCAAAAGGATAGTCCGCCTGTGATGATGTTCTTAAAAACTTCGTTTCTAGTTTTGAAAAAATGAAAGCAATAGACACAGCGGCGTACGCAGACAAATCAGTTCGGGGGGGGGGGGGGGGCTGAGCTCGAAAGTCTTTGAGCTGGGGGGGGGGATACTTATGAACTGGTAGCTAAGAAAAGTTCATGTATCGCTTTTCTGATATCAATACGAATGTAAGATTTCAAAAATACATCATAAAAAAAAACTTGTTCTTTATTATAATTTTTATAATTAATTTTGAAAATTTCGGGGGGGGGGCTGTAGCCCTATCAGCCCACCCCCTGGGTACGCCACTGAATAGATAGACAGAAACATTATGATTTGACTTGAGAAAAGCCTCGAAGAACCACGTGAGAAACAAAAACAATATCAAATTTATAGTTCGCTATCGACCAAAAGTTGAGATGAAGTACTGAATAATGATTTGAATGGAGGAAAGCCTTCGAAAATAAGGGATTTGAATTCAATGACAGGTTTTAATTTCGCAGAAATTAAGAGGTTTTAATTAATTTCTCCTGAACTAATTGAGATTTCGAAAAATCCTTTCTTAGTGGTTACTTTCGTAATCATGCGGACATGCCTGCCAAATTTCAAGTCTGAAGCTTCAGCGGTTTCGGCTGTGCGTTGATATATATATATATATATTTATATATATATATATGTTATCTCAGGACATTGATTTTTATATATAAGATTTTAGTAGAGAACAAATGCTTATTTGAATATATTTTGACTTGGGGTTTTTTAACCATTAACCCCTTCAGACCTGGTGTCCGGTATACCGGACATACACTTTAAACAGCTCCTAATCATTTAATAATTGATTTAATTAGTTGATTTTTTTTGTAGTTGACTCTTTACATTCTACTTATTATAATCTGTGAAATAATTTTTCGTTTTGGGATTGACAACACTGACATATAAAGATTGAGAGATAGAGAGTTGCTCATTTTTCCAAACATGGATTTTCATCTGAAAAGCGAGGTTTTTTTCCTGATTTTTTAAAAAGTATATAATCTTTATTTAATTGTTTCAAACGCTTATATTATGATTTATAATTGTTTGTAGAACATTTTATAATGAAGTTTGTTCGGTATTTTATCGTTTTTGTATATGAAATATTGATTTCAAATATATAAGTCCGGAATATTGAACGTGCCATAACTCTTTTAATTTTTCTCCTACAAACTCAAAATTTTGTCTATAAGATACCCTTTTCCATAGTACACTGTGTACCAAATATCAACATTTTTGGTCCAATATTTCATAATTCCGACTGAAGGGGTTAAATGACTAAATTTAGCATCAGTTATATTGCGATAAGACCTGGACTTACTGGAAATAGTCACTGATAAAAATTTTGAAAGTTTTACACACATTGTTTCTTAAGTAAAAAGTTATGAAATGGTTACTTATCAGTCATCTCCTTCTCGCTTCCAAAACGTGTGAAGGAGTACTCCTCTCAAACTTTTCTTTATTTTTAAAGAATAATGTATTAATAGTTTTCTGTGGAATGTGAACTTGAACCTTTCAAACTCCACCATCTCCTCATCTGAACGTCCGTGGTTTGACCTCGATTTCAACAGATCGGATATCTAATATTACGATTTTGTAACTCGTTGTTGTTTTCACGCTATCATGTTGCTAATTTTTGGTAATATTTGTAAACTTGGCGTTTTCCCCGTTCATTTTCAGTTACAACCCCTTCAGTTTTGAAACTTTGCTATGGGAACAGTGTTTTTGAATTACTTTTGTCCACAACATGAGCATGGATCAAATCATAGACCTTTGGGAAAAGAATTTCTATTTCCTTCTCAGTTTTGCAAGTGACCGATAAGTGCTAGATCACGTGACAAGATCGTTTTAGTTTCTAACAATCAGCAAGGAAAAAACACTAAAGATACCAGAGCAATTCCCACTATTTTGAACAACTCAATACAAATGTTGGTTTTTGAAATCTTGCTCTCGTGAGTTATTAGTGCGCTATCGAATCCGCCAGCCTATGGTATCTAGTCCTTTCAGGACTATGGATTAAATAGATACTTACTCTTCGTTGTGAAAACGATGCGAAGTCTTTAACCATTATGTTCCTCAGCAAGGCCGGATCTGCAACTGATATAACAGGTCGAGATCCTTCGAAATGCCTAAGTAAAGGAAACAAATATTTAAAGATATTTTTTTTAAATCACACGTCTTCATCATCATATTGATAGATCCTATACATAGCGAAACGAAAGTTGAAGTAGGAAATAAAAAATATTGCTCTTATTGAAGTTAAAGTTAAAATCCATAAAACATCTGATATTTTGATGAATATTTCCCTAATGTGCAATGACGAGCTCTATGGAGGTGAGGAAACTGGGAAAGTGGTGCTCAAATTGCGTTGTACGAAATATATATAGGGTTGGTTGGGGGAAGTGGGTCACTGGGTTAAGTGGGTCTTTCCCCTAAAACTGAAAAAAAAAGTATTGTTTTACTACTTTTTTACACTGATCGTGTCACATTTCATCAAAGTGATTGGTTTTGCATGTTTTTTGGGTTTCATGAAATTTTTTTCAAGGTCGTAGAATTTAGTCCAAAAAAAAAAAAAAAAATCTGAAAAATATTTTTTTTTCTTTTTTTTTTGAGTTCAAAAACATTTTTTAAAGAAGTGTTTCCAGGTTAGTTTTTATTATTTTTTATGATCATTATACTTTCATGTACAGTTTAACTTAAATTGTATAATGCAAAAAGAATTTTTGTTTAAAATACTATTAATAAGTGTTTAAGAGGAGGGGTCCCACTTACCCCGTACAATTTTGCTGTAAGTGGTATGTGTATCCCCTTTCTATGGTGTAACTGGGTCCCTCTATAATAGGGACAATTTTAAATTCAAGGCAACTCTGATGAAAAAATTTTATTAATGAAATACGAGATAACTACAAACACCTGGTAGGACTCAATAGTTGAACTGCAAAAACTGCTAAAGCTGGTGGTTATGTATTTATGGTTTTCTTTGATGCAAGTTTCATGAAGTATTATGTAGCTCTAATGTTGGAAGTTGGTGATGCAAAAGAAAAACATTTGTTGAATTTGCAAGAACGAATAGTATTATTGACATTTTTTACTGTCCTGATGCAGAGGATGTTGAAATTATTACTGAGAATGAAGTGACAATTGTTCTCCCTTCGCCAACTCTAAGTAGAAGCTCCCATTCAGTGCTTCCGATATCGTTTCAAGCTTATAATTTTGGCAAATTTACCAAAATTGATCTGAATAATCTGTATTACGTTTATTTAACACACTTTATTTCTAAAAGTAAAATATATGCCTACTGAGTTTCAATTAATTTCACAGATGTAATTATTATGCTTTTTGTTTTATAATTACTAGTCATACAGATTTAAACGACAGTAAATATGTCTTAAATTGATGCATTTACAAAAGCTATTTAATACTAAAAATTTACATACTTTATCAAGTAAGACCCTCTTAACCCTTTTTAAGATATGCTTGATTTTCAAACAAAAAGGGAGTGACCCACTTACCCCATCCTATTGAGTAAGTGGGACACACATCTGGTTTTTTAAAAATATATAATCGTTAAGAATATTTAAAGCATTGTTTTAGAAAATAATGATAAACTTTTGCTTATTAATAATGACTAAGATAAAATAAGTCAATAAGTTTTAATTTTTTGTCTCAAAATTTTTGTATAAGGTTTCAAAAACGAACTGTTCTCAAAAGGGGTACCACTTACCCCAACAAATCCTATATTACATATATAAAGAATACTCATATGTATATATAAAGAAGATATCTGAAATGCAACTGTACAATCAGTAAGGTTATAATCCGATAATTTGTTCAGAAAAAACCCGGTATACACTAAGTACCAAAAATTATGAAATGTTAGGCGATACTTATTAGAGCATGATAAAACACTATTTTGTTTCAACCTAATGGTTGTTTCAGTATAACTTTTTGTAATTTTCGTTTTTAAAAGTTCCGATAAAATTAAAAAAAAAAAAACATATTATCGTTCGAATCGAGACGAAATATATATCGAGACGAAAATTAGAAAGTTATTGCGTTCACGTGTTTCGGGGTTACAAAAAACTCCTTTTGTTAATGCAGAAACCTTATGAGCGTCCAACTCTAAGCAACAGTTACCAAAGAAGGTCAACTGAATGCTTCAGTTTTAAACACGACCGTTTCTGTTATGCGTTTATTTATTTTGAAAATCATGCATCTTCTTAAATGACACTAATAACAACCTATTTGAACTCAACTGTGTTTTTAAATAAATAAATTAAAAATTAATAATAACTCTTCGTAATCGTTTTGGTGATATTTAAAATTAAATGTAATATCCATTTAACATATTTTTAAATGTAAAAGGCTTTAACTTATCTACCAAATAAATTAAAGCCTCCATTCGAAAACATTACTGCCACAGTTAGTTAACTCACCCATATATTCTTCCATGTTTCTTATATCTTTCAATTTCAACATCTTGGGCTTGCTGGAAAAAAAAAGTCACGATTGAAAATTTAGTTTTACCTTTGACAAATCTCTCGGCATGCCTTAGTTACATGCCTAAGTGCTGTAGTCGATGGGGAACGCCGTTTTCCGAAATATTTGTCTTATTATAGTAAAAAGGACGCAAATTTGATGTAAATTGAAAAAGCATTTCTTAAAAAAAAAATCTGTTTTTTAAATTGAGGCAGATATAAATATTCCAAGCTGTTTTTTTTTTGTGTGTAATAAAGATCTGTCAACTATGGCATCTACCTTAAAAAAAAAATTTGCGTACGCCATTTTTTTTTCTTCAAGCTGCAGCACTGCTTGTGACGTTTGATGAAGTATTAAGAAAGTTATGACATACTAAAAAAAGAAAAAGAAAAATGACCCTAATCCTCGAGAAAAAACAAACATGATTGCAAGAGTGTGTAGCTATGTAAGTTATATCCACAGAACTCAAGTCCACCTGTAGCACAAGAATTTCCGAGAGGGCCGCGATGACGTCCACGACGAACAGCGCGTCGGACGTCCATCCACCAGTCACAGTCACACGGACCCAAAGGTGCAAAAAGTGCGTGATGTGTTGAACACTGACCGTTTTCTGAGCCTCCGAGCAATCGCAGAAGAGGTCGGGATCGATAAGATGATGGTTCACGGCATTGTTAAGCACAATCTGGGGATGAGGAAGATCTATGCAAAGCTGGTGCCAAAACACCCGACGGACGAGCAAAATGAGCGTCGTGTGCCAGATACGGCACCACCGGACTTCTTCCTATTCCCCAAGGTCAAGAGAGTACTAAAGGGGACGCGGATCGGGATTCTGGAAGGGTTGCCGACTTCCAGGGGGCATTCAGGGACTGGAAAATCCGGTACCAAAGGGTTATCGACTTCCATGGGGACTACTTCGAAAATTTCTAGAGAAAAAGTGTAGAAATTTTGCCAATAAATACATTTTCTAAGCTCAGTCCCGTTACTTTTTATACAAACCCTGTATAGTGGCAAAGTGGAGACCACAGTCAGATTTCTTAAAAGACATCGTTCGAGAAATTAAACACAAAAGCTTCATAACTTATTTTTAAAAATGCAATATAGCTTCAAAAAGAAATAATAATATTAATACACAGTCGTAAGAAATAGAATCTATGCTCCAATATCAGTTAAATAAAGGAAAATCGCGAAAAATGTATTTCTATTGATTCACTATAATGTAAAGTATAAATAAAGAAACAAAATAAGATGGAAAAAAAAAAAAAAAAGAGGAAACGCTTCCTAATAGTGTTCACACAACGCAAAATGAACGAAAACAAATGGGTCTAATTGCGTTATCAAAGGGAAAAAAATGATTGATAATGGTTTAAAATTTCGACATGATGAAATTCTTTTACCTTGGTCCGTATGCTAGTTTCCTTCCCATTGTTTCAGAGCGCACAAATTGGGAAAAGCTTTTACCTCGATACTTTGCAAATGTATAATTGATTAGAAACAAGAAAAGATACTTTCTTTTTTGCTATTTGAATTTCTCGGTCGGTAAATGCATATGTGTTTGATACGCGCGTGCAAGATTGGCAAATACTAAGATTTGTCTCTCCTTCCCACCTAAGTCATTTAAGCTGATGAATATTCAGAGAGAGTCAAGGCAATCTTAGCGAGCTGCTGAACATATGAACTAAAAATTAGGAGTTATTCACGATTAAGCGCATACAACATTTTTGATGTAATAATAACTCTCATAGAAACAAAGATCTCTCTACAACAACTCCCAGATCGCCAAATGAGATGAAATAAGTTTTTATTATTTTTTAACCCCCGACACACTAAGGAAGGGGGTTATAATTTGACGTGTCTGTGTATCTGTGTGTCTGTCTTGGCACTTGAGCGCCTAAACGGAAGGACCGATTTAAAATTAAAAAAAATTGCAAGGAGAATTGATCGAGAGTGTTCTTAGTTAGGTTGCGTCTTTGGATGACATTAATTAACGAAGATATTAATTAAAAACCTCTAAAAGGTTTTTCGTTATTTTTGCAGTAAAAACATATTTAAAAAATTTAAAATTTAATGCCAAAATAAAGAGATTTTTTTTCCGCGACTGATAGAATGTGTTTGGAACTTCCATGTTACATAGAATTCGAATTATAACGATTTTTTAAGCAGATTTTAATAACGGCTAAGCCTTTATTCACACAATTGATCACCGATGTCATTGTTGGCCGACAAGGAAATTAAACGCAAGATTTAAAATTTTTATCTGTTGCCAGTTTCTATTTGTTAGCAAATAAAATAATTGAAATTGATTTTTTGTGAACGACCATAAATTTCATGGCAAGAAAGAGCGAATGCAGAATGGCAATACATCTTCACATTTGGAAAAAGTTGTTTGTATTTATTACGTTTTGACGCGAAACACTTACAATTTTATAGATTTGTTTCCTCGTTTTGAAGTTATAAAATAAATCTTTTAAAAACATATCGATTTGCGTTCAATATCGAAGTATGTGTTTCATAATATTCAGAATTTCAAGTAATTATAACGCACAAAACATGAGGGCAATTCCACAGTCAAGTGCAGGACACTAAGACGCTTAAATTTCATTAGCATTTTGTCATACCTCTTAATATTTTAATTAAACAGGGGTAAGCACACTCCTGACACAATTATATTTCTAATAAACAATTTTGTTGCTTAAAATTTAATTTATTTGTATGCGTGCGGGACATCCAAAGTCAACCTCTTGTAACTTGTTTATGAACTAGTTAATATTTTTGCTCCATTGATATATTAATGTTAAAATGAATTGTAGATTTTGAGAGCAAAAGTTCTAATTTAAAGGAAACATATATCATTTGTCGAGAAACGATAGTTTAAAATTTGAAAAAACGTATGTATTGGACCATTCTACGAAAAAATAGTCAGTTTTCCCGCACGTGACGGTTCATATTATATTTCATTAGAAAGTAATTACGGTCAAGCCCGCTTATTGGAATATCGGTTTAAAGAATGTCCCGCTTAATGTAATACATTTTGAATGTACCAAACCGTTGATGTCTATTATTTTAATCCCGTTTACTGTAATATTCCGCTTATTAGAATACTTTTTCGTGGAAAATTGTCTATTCCATTAAGCGAGCTCAACTGTATTTAAACGAGCTGATGTGTGCGTCACATGACTTCCTTTTACTCCAATTTAATGTAATTTCTCCATTATTGGCATTTTTAATGTGATTCAATTCTCTCGAAATATCACCACCAATGGCCAAATTGAAACCAAATAAAAAAAAAAAAAAAGAAAAAGAAACCGCCAAATTTGTCTCCAAGTTGGTGACAAAACTCCCCCAAATTATAACACCACTTGAGTTTACATAGAAATTAACAATGACTTCCCCTCAAAAAGGGGCAAAAGACCCCTTTAGAAACACCCGACTGCAAACAAAAGGGGAGGTGCACAACTAGGCCCCACTAGGAGTCTACGTACCAAATTTCACCTTTCTAGGACATAACGTTCTTGAGTTATGTGAGATGCATACGCACATACATACGTACATACAGACGTCGTGAGAAAACTCGTTGTAATTAACTCGGGAATTGTCAAAATGAATATTTCGCGTGTCTATACTTTCTTAGGTATTTATACACGTGTGGTCGAGTCGAAAAAAAAAAAAAAAATTCAACATTCATTCTGCGGTGAGTAAAATAAAAATTAAGGTCGATTTTTGAGTGAAAATTTTTTCGCAAATACAATACTTCCTTTTTTGTAAAAGGAAGTAAAAAGCATCGAAGAAATCTTTTGCTCAAGGAATCACACATTCGTTTGTAATTTGTTAAAAAATAAAATTTTGTCTTTACCCCTTTAAATTGTTATTTTTATGAAATATATGAAACGTCACGTGCGGGATAAAATTGCCGTTTTCCGTGGAATAGGCGCGTTGAACCTTCATTTTTATTAAAAATAGTAGTATTTTTCTCTGAAATTTAGTACCATTCTCAACTATAGTTAGTAATTTGACATTTGGTTTTCTAAACTAAAATCCGATGTGCAGTTGATAAAAAGTCAAGACAATTCAAGAGACTGGATATGCCAATTAAACTCCACAGTTAGGTGATTTCTACTATTCATTACGCAAATGTGGCACCTTTTTGAATTTTCTCAGAAAGGCAGTTTTTCACCGAAAAAATGACGAAGTAAACTTTGTTGCGTTTATTATTTAGTCCGGCTCATTTCATAGTCTGACTTTCTAACCACTGAGACTTGACCTGAACATAAACTTGTTCATGGTCAAGCATCAAGTTACTTGAACCACACTATATCCTCTCGTTTTTTTGAGCCATTTAGCACATACAAAGAGCACGTCAGCTCTGGCTTCATCCAAACGATATTCGCTTGGGAAAACCATTGGCTTATTGCCTACCGCTAATATTTGCAAGAAAAGTTTTTCTGGTACCGGGAGAAATTCAAAAAAAAAAAAAAATCAAAAACGGCAGATACCAATGAATACACACAGACATTGATTTGGGTTCTACGAAAAGTCCAAATATGTACACACGAGAACTTTGTGGATCTTATCACATTACTCACCGTGTGTACATATCTTTGCATTTCGCTAACAGCTGTACATTACCAACAAACATGCGTTTTTTTGAAAGAGAAGGTGATTAATCGAATAGTAAATAGAACACAACTTTTTTTTAGTCATTAAATATCTGTTTAATGCTTTATGGGTATGATATCAACACTGAAAAAAAATGTTAGCTTAACATTAACAAATTTAGTTTTTTTTATTTACTAGTTGAGCATTCATAAACAACTGATGGTCAGTCGAGCCCGCTTATTGGAATATCGGATAAAAGAATATCCCGCATAATATAATAAAATTTCAATGTACTACACCGTTGATGCATGTTATTTTTATCCCGGATAATGGAATATCCCGCTTAATAGAATAATTTTTTGTGGCAAATTGCCTGTTCCATTAAGCGGGCTCGACTGTATTTAGTTTTCTCATTTACTGATTGAGTAGTCATAAATAGCTGTTGTATAAGAGTGCAAGTACCTTTGTAAACCCTCGCCAGAGAGATCCAAAGAAAGGGAGAGGCTCATCGTAGACGACTCCTCTTTCTTTCCAATAATTGTGTCTCCTCGTAGTTAGCCTGCAAGGAAAAGTAAAACGTACAATTGACAAAATGGAGAACAGAATTTGTTGACCCCTGATTACGAGACAACACAGAAACACCCATTAAGGTTGAAGAATGATGATTCTTGCAACAAATGTTTGGAAACAACGCAGATCTCTCGGATCGTCCTCTCCATATTAACTAGACTTACTTCCTTCACAAACAGTTTAGCTTCAAAAAGTACCGCAAGTGTGATAATGGAGTTTGGTTTCCAAGGACAACCCGAACTTAAATTTTCGGGGGAGGGGGGCAGAAATTCCCAATTTTTTCCGAATGGAACTCCAAATTTTGCCAAACGATGTTAATTTTGCAGAATCGTCAGACGAAATTTGCCAAATCAGGGTTTTTTTAGGAGGTCACAGTGACCTCCCGTGACCTCCCATCGGGTCGCTCTTGCTGGTTTCATATACTGTACACTTTCGATTATCCGCGGAATTGAGTGACACGGGTACCGCGGATAATGAAAATCGCGGATAACCCGAAAAAGACTTAAAACGTGGTGCAATTAAGAAAAAAATGGTCTTTGCTTGGAAGCTATTGTTTGGTACTTAAAATGTGATACAACGTACAAAAAGTGGAAATGTTTGCAGTACGTTCATTAAAAATTAATTGCATTTATGTACCGCAGCATATAAAAGCAGTAATGAAAGGGAAAGATAACACACAGGTAAGATAATTTATTCGCGAACTATAGGGTCTGGTTAGGTCATAAAATGGTAGGTTTTCAGCTTAGGTGGATAATCAATACAATAAATTCTTTAAACACTTCAACTTTTTTTTTGTAGTTATTTTACATTGCATCATTAAAGAACACGGTACATTGAATTTCAGGGAAAAAAATATTGATTTAAGTAGTTTTATAATTCTTTCATTTCATCTTCCTTTTGTATTTATGACCGCTTTACCCCATGAGGTGGGAGAAAAGTGGTCATGGCGTCGGGTAAAGTGACCATAGTCAAAAATAGCTGCAAAACTGTTACAAATAACCCTAATATTTGTATATTTCGGTTATTTTTATATTTATACGAGTATATGGGGGTATATACGTGTCGTGTAAGCATGAGTAAACACGTTCATATATGAATAGATACATGTATACATTAGATACATGCATGCACTTGCCTACTCAAGTATATACATGCATACACGAGTATATAAGCATAACGTGATTACCTACAGCAGTGTATATGTGTATAAACGAACAACATATGCGTGTTTGCACTTGTATCTCGAGTATATACGTGCATACCTCAGTATATACGTGTATAGTCGACGCATATACGCATATATAAATGTACATACATACATATACGGGTATACACGAGTTAATTCGTGGATATATCCAGTGCGTGTTTGGGGGTACGTGTCCATTCACGTATATAAATATGGAAGCACGAGTATATACATATTTTTCCGTATAAACACGATTACATATTTGTTAGAAGTATATACGTACATTTACGTGCACACCTGTACATGTATCCATGTATATCCCCACGAGTATATCCGCTAATATACATGCATGCTTATGGAGTGAATCCAAGATCTTGGGCCGAATCTAAGTGGTGTGAAAGGGGAGGATAAGAAGCAAAGAATCATAAGGAACTTATGGTCGCTGACGCGCTACATGCACACAAATACAGAAACTGATGGATGCAAAACAATGGATGCAAAAATTTGTTACACAAAGATTATTTTACCCAATATTTTAGCTTTTAAGAAATATTTAGAGCAGTTGTTAAAAGTTACGACCTGTAGTAGCTCTAATACACGCATCGCAACAAAGGCGCAGCGACTGATGAAAGTTTTTCAAATGTCTCGTGATTGCAACAGAGTGATTGCAACGCATGTATTACAGCAGCCGGCCGTAAATTTCACCAATCACTTTAAATCTTTCTTAAGACTTAAAATGTTGTGTGAAATTGTCTTTGTGTAATTAATTTTTTTTACCTGTTTTGCATCCGTCAGTTTCTGGATTTGCGTGCATGTAGCTCGTCAGCGTTGAGTTTGTGACCATATGTATCTTATGATTCTTGCTTCTTACCCGGGTCTAACGCCTTTTAATAATATGCTCAAGAGTTCAGACTCACCCTGTAAACATGTATATCATATGCTTGTACCTAAGTGTCTACTCGAAAACGTACCCGTGCATACGTGTCTACCTGAGTATATAATGTTCGTATATATACGAGCATAAGCGGGTATATACGTGTATACTCGAATGTATATCTGTATAGATAAAAAATACTTGCAGATACCCATATACGTGTTTATTGGTGCATTTATGTGAATACGTAAATATACGTGCCTACACGAGTATATGCGTATGCATACGCATATACTCGTATATTTAACCCTGTTTACTGTAAAAACAGTACATATTAAGTGAAATTAATATTTAACTTATATCTGCTTTGTACTTAAAGATTAAGTGACTTTAGAAGAACAATATTCGTTAAGCCTAATATTATGACCACTTTACCCCATCTTACTTAAATTGTTCTAAAAAAATATTCAAAATAGATTCAACTAACTGCTAATGAGTTAGAGTTCTTGAGACATGTAGGAAGCTTCCTGCGCAGTCAATCTGTTCATAATTCTGACAAACAAAATTTCCCAAGAAAGTTAAAAGAGGTGTTTAGATTTTTAAAAATTTTCATATTTACACAAAATATTTTTTTTACCAAATAAAATTTGGCCAGTTGTAAAATTTTGTATTCAAAATGTATTTTCTAACAGCACTACCCTAAAATAAAATTTTCACATTCATTCGAACATTAATTTTCAAGCTATAGCCATTTATTTGAATTATGACCACTTTACCCCATTGACCACTTTCCCCCACCAGACTCTACCTCACTAGTCTGAAGGACATGAGCAAAAGCAACAAACGTGAAAACTTACGATTTTTTTGAAAAAATCCGCCATTCATTTTATTTTTTTACAGTCGCGGATAGTCGGAAGTTTACTGTACCCCATCTTCCTTATACCTCAACTGACCCTACCTTTCTTATACAGAGCGTCATTAAAAATACGTGCGATTGTACGAAAATTAACGTCATACATATTAAATAGTACACCCATTTAACTAATCAAGCTCTAATTACAAGACATTTATTTCATATATTCCAAGGGTTCTCAAGCGTTTCCGACACGCGGCACCCTTTAAAGAATTGCAATTTTTCACGGCACCCTAGTCTATCCCCATTATATATATATATATATATATATATATATATATATATATATATATATATCGAAACTCTCTCCGGTTTTTCGAAGCCTTATTGTAACATATATTACATTACAGCAAAAATGCCAAATTTGCTAGAGATAGAAACTGTTCAAGTTTCGTTTTCGAAATGTTCAAAATATGGACCTTTCGTATTGCGGCAGATATCAGTCTAAAGTCTAATTCTTATTTCACTCGCTGTAACATGACACAATCAATCTATAAAAAAAGCGATTGTGATATTTTGGTTCAAATCTTGAAAATCACGTGGCCCATGGTGGCAAGAACTCAATATTTTTGATGTAACACCATAAAAAAATCGCTTGGAGATAGATCCGGAGAGCTCGGTGGTCACGGCAGAAAGTGATTGCCGCCAGCAGAATCTCGTCAAATCCAACGACTATGAAGCTGGTTATCGAGGAACGTCTGTCAGATACTGGAGGGGGGGGGGGGGCTCTAGTCGGAAAATTAACGACCATTGATTGTGACATGTTACAGGGAGTGTCACGAAAGGTTCATATATCGATCATAAACAATGTCATTGCAATTTCTTTCTCTATTTAAGTCAGCGGTGCTGCTGTATTGCTAATATATTTCTTTATGAAGTCATAAAACCCGGACACTTCGCGGCACCCGTCGCCCTCTCGTGCGGCATCCAGTTTGAGAGCCCCTGATATATTCAAATATACATACAGTGATCTCTCACTTATACGCGACCAAACGGGACAACGAAATTTTCGCGCATAAGTGAAATTCGCGTATAAGTGAAAACCCCAAAAATTAGCTTAAGGGGGTCCGGGACACATTTTGAAAATTTTTTTATTATGTACTTTAGAGTTTTGAAATTTTTTGAACTGATTCATCATTTATTTAATAAGCAAAATCATAACAATAAAATATGAAAAAAAAATTATTTTTTTATTTAAATTTAATTAGTTTTTTTCAAAAAATGGGGTTGCTTTAAATTGCTATAACTCAAAATATTGTTGGTCAATTTTCAATTTTTTTTCAAAAAAGTATGCACAAATATCTAAGCTTTAATTTTTATTCGGCGATTTTAAAAATATTGATTCAATAAAAAATAAAAAATATTTGAAGAAAAATTTCGAAAAATTCGAAGATACTTTTTTTTTAAAAAATCATAATTTTTGAAGTAAACATTTTTTTCAAATTCGCCGAATAAAAATTAAAGTAAATTGCTTGAAAAAGATATGCTCCAAGTTTCATTACTTTATCTCTATCGGTTCCTGACTTATAAGAGTTTGAATGCAAGAAATCGGGAAAAATTGCATCATGGAGAAAAACGCGTTTAAAGTTTTAAAGTTATGTACACATTCGTTAGATGCATGCAACAAAAATAACTATAACTTTCGTTCTATTTAAGGTAGAAACAAGATTCAAACGTCCTCTTAAGCAGAAAAAAACGGAGCAATTTTTCAAATTATAAAAAAAAATTGCAAAATTTGAGGCTTTTTGTGTCCCGGACCCCCTTAAATGCAATAGGTTAACATCAGTTATAGTAATACTAATAGTATACTACTAAATACTAATGAATAAATTCGCACATAACTTCCATTTATACATTGTGATTTAATAAAAAAGCCAAATTTGAAGTTGTACGATTTGTCGTTTTTACGCACTGTACAGTACGTAAGCGAATTCCCCAAAACCTAAAAAAATGTCGCGTGATCAGTGCTATAGTCTACGAGGATGCAAAAGATTTTCGATAGGCTATGTCAACGCGTTCCGCTTGAGCACGATTTTTTAGTGACGTCAACCTTTTTGTATGTAAACTGTTCTCCCCTCTCGAAGTCAATCACAAGACTAATTCCACCCCCTATTGCACACTTGTGCAAAAAGAAAAAAAAAAAAACACGTTTTTTGAAGAATCCGAACAATGGAATAACGTCGTGTGAATGTATTTCAAGAGAAAAAACAAGAAGGGTACAAATCCTCCGAAAAGCAAAGCGTGAATTAGGCGATTTAACTAAAATTGAAAAAAAATTATCGCGCATAAGTGAAAAGTGCATTTTAGGTTTCGCGTATAAATGAACAAGAGTTAACATTGTTTTCCAATATCGCTGGCCGGGCCCGTGAGAAAAACGCGTATAACAGAGGTCGCGTATAAGCGAGAGATCACTGTACTTCATAGTTGCGACACATAGTGGTTATATCTAGAACCGTGTTGTCAGAGAAATGTGTTTATCCAACTTCAAGCTCAATCGAACGTGAAATATTGAAGAGTTCTTTATGTTGAAGATGTTTTGTTCAGTTTTATAGGAGTTTTTTAAAACTTAGAGGAACTTCTTACTTAAAATCGGGTGTTTGCAGTCCCACGTTATAGCATATTTTAGTGTTTAGTAATCACCAATAACTTTTTTTACCCCAGATACAGATAAATATTTATTTCACACGCACTTTTGGTATGATTAAATATTTAGACATATTTTAAAGGAAGCATGTTTGTTACTGAAAGGAAAAAAGAAAGAAAAGAGATTAAATAAATCTTGAGAAAGAAAGATAGAAAAGAAAACGACTTTTAGAGCTGGATTGAATAGGAATATATCTAAAATAGAGTATTTAAAACAGCAAAAAAAAAAAATAAGTTTTAATGATCAACAAAATAACAAGTATTTAATTTAAAAAATAAACAAAACATTTTCTCACAGATGTTCCTTCTCAGTCATGCACCTATCAGGCTGTTTCATAATACTTTTAATGAAAAAAGAAATATAAAAAAAAAAGTTGAAACATGAAAAGAAAAATAATTATAACTCTAGCTTACCAATAGAGCAAAAATATTGTAGTTAATCCTAAAATAAATGGGGCGAGGATTGGCCCGAGCAAAAGTTGAGTTACTTCCATGTTTCTGACGGCACCAATCCGTTTACTAAGCAAGGAAGAGACGATTAGAAAGCTTTTTAAACAAGTAAAAGTATTTCAAGGGAATATTGACATTTAGGAGAGTTGCTCTTATCATTTGAAAAGATAAACTGCAGCTCAAATTTACAATATTATCTGCAATATCTTTTTTAATAGAGCTTTTAACTGTGTTCGGAGGGGTTAGATAAATATCTCATCTACGCGATAAAAGTGTAAATTGTTTCACAACCTTTTTCAACTGCTGCTTTTAATAACCTGCTTTTTTTTTTTTTTTTAATCTGCGATACGAATCACAGATAAATAATTTATCAAATATTCCAAATTTTTGTTATATCATTTATAAAATTAATGAAAGGAATATTAGTAACTAGTTCGGATAAAAATGTGAGCAATTCAAAACGAAAAAATGTGCTGAAGTCCTATATGTTAGGGTTTGTCTATACAAGTTGATCAAAAAAAAAAGTGTCATCAAAATTTTCAAAGAAATGAGAGAGAACAGTAACAAGCAATAAGCATGCCAGAACCTATGGTCGTAAACGCAATGCTGACGCGCTACATGCACACGACGCGAAACAGGTAGCAAATAGTGATAAGTTATTACACAAAGGCAATTATACAAAATATTTTAGTTTTCAAGAAATATTAAAAGCAGTTGTTGAATTCTGAGCGCAGAGTTACCATCCTCAACTTTAAAGAATAGATTTAAACGTTTCTAAATGTTTCTTACAAAGTTGTATTAAAATTGTCTTTGTGCAATAAATTTGTTTGGTGACGCTAGAACAAATGAAAATAAAAATAATAAAATAAAAGAAAATTGCGTTGTTTCATTGCATCCTTAATTTTATTTATGTTATTTTTTGTACTGTAAAATCCGTGAAATTATTCCTTTGAGTACAGCTAAATTTGTTCCTCCGTGTTTTATTTTATTTTATTCTGCATAATTTGCAAACGTAAATTGTGGGAACAGCTAAAAGTAATTCTCAACTCTCCCGTTCCAACTAATTCAGTTTATGTGTTATGTTTTATTATTTACAAGTGCAGTGAGAAATGCTTCTTGAGCTTTTGTTTGTTTTTTGAGCTGATTCTGATTTATCCTGGTTGTTTAGTCTATTCAATAGATCGCTTTTTAAGACTATTTCTCAGATTATATTCTCGGTCATAATCCCTGCGTTTTGCTTCCGATTTTTAATTGTTGCCAAAAACAATTTAAAAAAATAAATAAATGCATTGTTGACAATATTAACAAAGTAATTTCTAGTCTTAACTTAAGCAAGCATATACTTGTAGGCGTTTTTAAAAGCTTTTTTTTTTTTTTTTCATTATATGTGTTCAATATTGCTTTTTAATTTCGAATCAGCATTGAAAAAAAATAAGAGTAAATATAGGCTATTCGTTTTTCTTTTATTTGCGCAATACATTATATTAAATAGGAAGTCAATGTCTTTTTTTTTATTTATTTATTTTTTATTTTTAAATAAGGGTAGGTAACAGGAAAATTTGTTCTAAATTTCAAAAAGTTTTCCCTCAAATAAATTTCAAAACGAAAAATCTTTAAAATAAAATATAAACGAGGTGATGTGTACATCACATGACTTCCTTTTACGCCAATTTGATGATAATAGTGACTTGGAGTAAGCAAAGAAACTTTAAATATTTTTACCCCAAGTTTGCAGCGAACGTTTTAAGCAAACAAAAAAAAAAAAAAAAAAAAAAAACGTTTTATACAGATTAATTTTTCCAACATAGGACATTTTAATGTGATTCAATGGTTAACTATCTAAATATCGCCAATAGTGGTCAAAATGAAACCAGAAATTTAAAAGAAAAAAAAAAAAAAAAACGCCAAATTTGTCGCCCAGTTGACGAAAAAACTTGGCGACCAAAAGCTTGGCGATATATTGCCAAGTGTTTGGTAAGGAATTGGCGATAAGTTTAAGAGATATCGATAAGTGAACATTATTTTTGGCACCAAATGTCACCAAGCATAGCGACATTTCGCTCGAACATAAACATGTAAATAGTACATATTTCAATGCTGATAATAAACGGATAACCCCTGTAATCTCTAGCACGTATTTATCGTTCTGTAGGGTAGACCAGAGCACGTTTACGCGGATTTTTTTCAATGAATTTTCTAAATTTTATGTTTTAACTTAGAAAATTTTAGATATTGCGGTTTTATGGAGCAGTTAATAAAGTAAAAATTTTTATATTCTGTTGTTGCTCAGTTTGTGTTTTTAACCGTTAAAAAAATATTTTCGAGTCCAAGTCGGTTGCGTAAACTTGCCCCGGACACGGGGCACGTTTACGCATATTTATTTTGACACCCAGCGGGGTTCTGTTGGTGTTTTGAACACAATGTCTTACCATCATTAAAATAAAGCAAATTTATTACAGACTGAATAGTGTATTAAGTAAAAGCTGAACGAGCATGAAGACAGCACTTCATGATTGTAAGCTATAAGATACGAATTTGTAATTCAATTAAAAATTAAATGGTGATTTTCAAAACTAAATGGCCTAAACATACTAAAAAATTTTGCGACAGTTCGAAGCGAAAAAAGCATCAGGGCACATTTAGAAGTAAAACAAAGTAAAAAAGGGCGTAGAGGTGCTCAGACGTCAACGCGTAAACTTGTCCCGTCGCCAAAATTGCAAAGTGCCAAAGAATTTAACAACATTTCAGTTCATACAAATACAATTCTCAAAAAAAAAGGATAAAATTCTGGGGATAAAGGATTTTATATATTTTTTCTTTCTTAACTAACGACCAAACGGCACGACCTTGAGGGTCACGGATTGGAACAAAATTCTAGATATAGGTCCATTGCCAATAGATATGAGGCAAGGTAAAGCGGTTTGACTGCATAGGCCCTAGTTTGGCTGCAATGAGGGTCCAAAGTTGCTAGTTTGGCCATACAAATGCAGTGGTGTTTCCATTGGTATTTTCTTTCGACACTATGTTCGATCTTCCTACATGTTTGCATCTTTTTTTAGTAAAATGAGTGGAAGGGAAAACACCTAGTTATTTAAGTGCGTTATTTAAGTATTAAGTTACTTGAAAAGTCGAAATGATCTTATATTTTTGTTTTTTAATGTGTCATATGCAATAAATTAGAGCTTTTCCATTTCTCCCATTTTTTGCTTATCGTTGTGGAACATGTATGATAGCCGACGATAAATATCCAGTAAATGTTTCAATTAGCAAACGATAAATACTTTTTACTAGCAGACGATTAATATAAAACGAAATAATTAGTTTTCTTTGCTTACGATAAATATCCTGTAACTACGTTATTTCGGCATTCAAAATATTGAACTTAAAAGTAGTATCCAATTTAAATTAAGGAAACACCTTTTAAAAACTAGTATTCAAAGTAATTAATTCAAAGGTAAGTGCATACAAATGGCTCATACTGCAGTAAAATAGCGGAAAAAAGTTGTAAAGATTGTAATTCTGAAGGAAACTCCATTGCATTTCTGCGCCCAAATTACCATCTTTGGACCCCCGTTGCAGCCGAACGAGGGCCTATGCAGTCAAACCGAGTTACCTGGGCTCATACATAGTGGGAATGGACATATATCTAGAATTTTGCCCGAATCCGTGACCCTCAAGTTCGTGCCGTTTGGTAGTAAGTATTATTTATTCACAATCAGCTTCAAAACGTTCAACTCAAAATTTACTTGACTTGGTGGAAAACAGATTATTCTTTCTGCGTGCTAGATGGAAACTCGACAAATGCTCAAAAACTTGTGAGGATATTTGCTAGGGAGCAGCATCAATCTGTTGTGACTGTTGGCTCTCCAGTTATAACTCGTTTTGAAAAAAGGTCACTGCGTAAATGTGCCCCGGTCTACTCTCTATTGAATGATATTTTTCTAGTTGCTATGGATATTTTAGCAATTTTTAACAACGTTATTGTGCATATTTGTCAATAAATTTCCTGGGTTTTCGCAAAATTTGTGCCATCATTTAAAGAATTTTGAAAGGTAAGTTAGACTCGAAATAATATATTTTATATTGTTTTTCGACAGATAAAAAAACCCTTTTTTTTCAATTGAACTTATTAAAAATTGATTGAGCATCAAAAGCATATATCTGTACCTCACAGCCAGAGGAACGCGAGTCACATTATGATAATTTTACAGTTTTAGAGGAACATATTTTTTCTGGCGCATGCAAAGGATGGGACGCACGCTCTTTTTACCCAGGTAAAAAATTTAAAAGGATTTTTTTTTTGAGCAATCACGATTGCTTATTTTTCTCACTTGACTGTTTTGATGTGCTATCATTTTATATTCCCGCCAGCACCCTCTGCAGCATCACCGTCGACCGGCACCTCACGATGCTGCTCCTCCAGCGAAAACCGTCTCCAGGTTGCATCCATATGCTACACACACCCGCATACATACACAACTACACACACACACACGCACACAGAAATACATACACCTACACACACATACACATACACACACAAACACATACACACACTCAAACACATACATACACACACGCATACATACAGTCATCTACACATACATACACACACCTGCACATAAACACACGCCTACACACAACTACCCACACACTCATCACATTCATGCCTACACACAACTACCCACACACTCATGCCTGCACACAGACACAAACACATATACCTACACACACATACACATTCCCCACCACACACAAACACTCATACACACAACTACCCACACACTCATACCTGCACGCAGACACAAACACACATGCCTACACGCACATACACATACCACACACAAACACACCAACCCCCCACACACGCATAAACACACATGCCTACATACACACACTCGTGATTGCGAAAAACATAATTTGAATTCAAGAGGTCAAAATTCAAATTATTATTATTTTTTTTAAATATACTTTCGCATGACTACGGGATAGGCTTCTACGTACAGTGTACTAATAAACAGAAAATCGCAATTTTTGGACTTGCGTTCTTCTGGCTCTGGGGTACAGATATTATACCTGCGTCTATTGTTTCCAGCTATATACAGAGTGACTGGAAAATGTGTGACCAAATATTTTAAAATGGGTTAGGAGGAACGATAATAATTAAGAGTCATACAGCATTGACTCATTTCACAAGCAGCTGACTCCAAATTTCCAGCCTAAAAACTTTCAAGCAACTTTTATTGCAGTTTATATTGTACTTCCAGCCAACCAGATTTTCCCAAATTCTATTTCACTTGATTGCTGTGTTTTTAAATGTTTTATGTTTTTGTTTGTATTTATGTACTTATTATATATTAGTATTAGTGGTACCCGCACGGTTTTGCCCGTAATAGAAAAATTAAAAGGTCTTTTGGTTCGCCTGTATATTTACAAATAATGTATGGTGAATTTTCTCTCCAATTGGCTTGTACCCATGTTACGGTTCCACGTTATGATAATTTCGTATCTCGCCAATTGGCTTGTGCCCATGTTACGCTTCCACGTTATGATAATTTCGTAATTTACTCGTCCATCTTATGATAATTTTGTTCTTAAAATTGGAATAGAAAAAGAACCACATCGAATTTTTGAAAAATCGCTTCGAGGTGAACCCCCCCTCCCCCATGCTACAAACTAACTTTGTGCCAAATTTCATGAAAATCGGCCGAACGGTTTAGGCGCTATGCGCGTCACAGAGATCCTGACAGACAGAGATCCGGACAGAGAGACTTTCAGCTTTATTATTAGTAAAGATAAAGAAGATGTATCAAAATTGTTCAAGAGAGTGCTTGGACGCTCGTTTTACCTGTTCTGTTCCCCTCAATCACCACATCCGGTTAAGCCCTCACCAGGGTTGGTACGGTAGTGATTGGTAGGGTTTAAATAAATAAACTAAATAAATAAAGAGTCATACAGGTACTTGTGCTGGTTAACTGCAGTATCTGCAGAAATGAGTTTTCGAGATATTTGAAAGAAAGGCGTTTTGGATTCCATACGTTGGGAGGAAACGTTGGAATTAGACGGTGTTTTTCGCACCCCTTCCCTTTTTTAGCAGAAACCAAAAAAGGAAGTTTGTACAATAAAGCTAACGTACAATAGATGACAAAAATGCATAAAAATGAAACATTTGCAGTTACTGCCTTTTACCTGCCCACGGCAGAATGGTCGTAAATGCTGAAGCGCTACATGCACACAGGAGCACCCCGGTCCTACATAATTGAGAAGATTGATTTTTTGACTTACCGAAGGAAATTCCGAATTTTACCGAATGATAAAATAGGAGCGAGAGCACTCATACCAAATCTTACCCTAAACATCAAAATCAAGAGAAAAAAGTAAACAAATGGTTCTACACTCAAAACGGATCTTGTGTGATTTTTATTTTTATTCTTATTATTATTATTATTATTATTATTTTGCGATTTTTAATGTGCGGATATTCTTTTTTTTTTTTTCTGTGTGTGGGTCATGAAAATTTTGATCGGGACTCAATTGACGAAATCTTTATCTTTACTAATAATAAAGCTGAAAGTCTCTCTGTCCGGAGGATGTCTGGATGTCTGGATCTCTGTGGCGCGCATAGCACCTAGACCGTTCGGCCGATTTTCATGAAATTTGGCACAAATTTAGTTTGTAGCATGGGGGTGTGTACCTAGAAGCTATTTTTCAAAAGTTCGATGTGGTTCTTTTTCTATTCCAATTTTAAAAACAAAATTATCATAAGATGGACGAGTAAATTACGAAATTATCATAATGTGGAATAGTAACATGGGCACAAGCCAATTGGCGAGATACGAAATTACCATAACGTGGAACCGTAACATGGGTACAAGCCAATTGGCGAGAAAATTCACCATACATTATTTGTAAATATAAAGGCGAACCAAAAGACCTTTTAATTTTTCTATTACGGGCAAAGCCGTGCGGGTACCACTAGTAATTTATAAAACGAGTACTAGGTACTGCGAGACGGAAGTGATTTTGAACCAGTTTACCACTAGATAGTTCACGTATCATCAGACTACGAAGGATAATGGTCACGTTTTGACAATAGTAACGTTTTGAAGCGTTTTGCATGTGTAAAATAAGAGCTCATGCGAATAAAATTTAAAAAATGTTCGAACGCGTACTTTATAAACTAGTTTAAAAAAGATTTGGCGAGATTCCAAGTAGCTGCGGTGTCTTGAATTCGTTTAAAGAAGCAATTCGTATAGTTATATCGTTAATTTTGTGCTATTCTCTACGCGAGACTTTAAAAAATGTTTTTTAACAGCGTTGCGAATTTTTTTTAATAGCTACTCATGAAGTTTTGAATATTTTTTTCATGCGTTTCCTATCTACCGCACAAAAACAGGCTTGAGTGTCTTGCAATGCTGCCACCTTTTGCCAAATCGTCAAACAAAGTTTGACGAATAATGAATTTTATGGGAAGGCTACAGTGACCTCTCATCGGGCTCACCTGCATTGCACACGAAGCCAGCAACTGACGGATGCGAAACAGGTCACAGATTCATTATACACAGACAATGGGGTCGTTTCCAAAATTTGAAAAGTATTTTTTTTCTGAAAGAGCATGCATAAAAACATAGGATTTGACCGTTTTAAAAATAATTTGACAAAGCTTAATGTTAAAAAAGATATATATTGAAAGCGGTGCGCAGATTCACAATTTCCTTTTTTACGCTTCTGCACATGACATCACAAGTGATGATATGCCATTCACTGATGCCATTAGCACAGAGCACAATGTTTAATTCGTTTCTTTCCTCATATGTACCGGCAAAGATAGGGTTGATAGCTAGCGTAGAGCGCAATATTTAATTCGCTTCTGAATTATCATAACCTGGAAAAGTGGTAGACAGCAAGTGCAAACATACAGCGCTTCCGTGGTGTGCGCGACAAAGTTCATTACTTGTGACGTCATAAAGACCACGCCTTATTTTAAAAATCGGACAGGTCAAAAAATTAATTAAAAATTAAACATTTTGGAAATAAAATATTTTTTTCGCTCCATGTTTTTTCTTTTTTTTTTTTTTTGCTCATTCTACCAACTTCCGTGACTAAAATTAGTACTTTTAGTACTAATAGAAACAACCATTTCGTACAACTTTTTGACTTTTAAGAACGGTTTACAGCAGCAGTTGAAATTGGTCACCTGCAGTTCTATTACACGCGCTACAAAAACAACGCAATGACGAGCCATTCTGCTAAGCTTTCACCGATCGCTGCGACTGAGCGACAGGCCGCAAGTTTAAACAATTGCTTTAAACCTTTCTTCAAAATAAAAAGGTTGGGG
This sequence comes from Uloborus diversus, assembly GCF_026930045.1. Lineage (NCBI taxonomy): Eukaryota > Metazoa > Arthropoda > Arachnida > Araneae > Uloboridae > Uloborus > Uloborus diversus. Next base: position 110,466,484 of record NC_072735.1, read on the forward strand.
CCGTGGTAGCCCGATCGGTAGAGTGTCGGATTCGGGGCCGGAGTGTCCTGAGTTCGAACCTCGATGGTCGAAGACCCACCGTCGTCATTAAAGGGGACTGGGCGACGTTAAATATGCTCGTGGTCTCAATGTCCTCCAAGTGAAACTATACCTCTGGGGGTGCTAGCACCAGGTAGCTATTAGCTCCTGGTCTAGTTCTAAATTCTCATTAACTGTTCGATACGGTGATGGTGCTGCCATCTATCGGTATAAAGAATAATGCAGGCAAGGCACTTATTATGCAGTCCTCGACATAAATACAGTTGTAGTCAGTTGTGACTCGGAATCGAAAATTAAAAGGTTGTGTAAAATCACCATAGTGTAGTAAATTTTTTGAATTGTGTCACATCCTTTAGTTTCTGACCTTGCGTGCATGCAGCACGTGAGCATTGCGTTTGCGACCAGGTGTTCCTGAAAGATTCTTGAAAGTCATCGTCCTTTATATCTGCTTTCAAGATTTGGTCACCGTTTTCCATCCACCCTTATTAAGTTTTGAGTGTTAAGAATCATACCCGAAACTCAAAACGAATTTCCTTACTAAACAAATAATTCAGACAGAGCGAAACAAAAAGTTTAATCTTACTACTATTATATATGCGAAAGTTTGTCTGTATGGATGTATGGATGTATGGATGGATGTTTGTTACTCTTTCACGCAAAAACTACTGAACGGATTTTGATGAAACTTTACAATAATATAGCTTATGCATCAGAATAACACATAGGGTAGTTTTCGTCCAGTTATGGGGGTCAAAACCCCCTTAGGAGAGCAATAAAATACAATTTTCGTATAAATTCTCTAATATAGGGGTGAAAAAATACTTGCACATATTTACATTATATGTCCATCGAAAGCTCTGATTTTTCTGCTGAAGATAGCACCTATTCGAAATTTCTAAGTAGAATAAAAAACGAGTTATGAGCTTTTTAGTTCCATGTTCGAAGGCTTTCCTAAACTCAATACAGTATTTAGTGTATCATCTCAACTCCCTGTCGATAGCGACAATTGTTGTATTGTTGACTATCTTTGCTTTTCGTGACTGTTCAAGGCTTTTCTCAAGTCAAATCTTGAAGTAAGATTTTTGCACAAGATTGGCAAATAATATATGATTTGGCTGATCATTCTATTTAAACGGAACTTTAATGTAATTAATGGTTTTTATTATTATTTATGCTGATTGAACACTTACTCATTATCCAATCAACCAGCAGATCGCCAAATTTTTTGCAGAAAGATTTCCGTAGCTGATGCATTTGGCAGTTTTTTTCAACGTCGCTGTTTTTGAAGCCGAAGACTACTTCATAATGTTTCTCAGCTTTCACCATGTAAACAAAATATCGCCAATCAAAGAATCTTTAAAAAACTTTTTTTACTGTGTTAAATAATCCAGCAACTAAATTGGGCAAATCCATAAACAGCACAAAAACTTCCATTAATTTTCCGTTTTGCACAATTTCAAACAATCGCCAAATTTTACTACTTATTTTGGAAACATTTCGGATGAAACTCTTTAGCGCTATTTTATGGTGACCAAAAGTATCTCAGCACCTGGCGATAATATCTTTGTAACGAAAATTAATATCATATCGTTTTACAAAGTAAGGAAAGAAGGAGGGAGCATCATTAAAGTTATCCCAAAACGATTCCCGCAAATTCGGTAAAATCGCACCAAGAGCCCACAATGATTGAAATTTCCCAAAATAACTAAAGCAAGTATAAGGGGATTACGAGCAACTTCAATGCATGGCTTCTCGATATCAATGGAGTCAGTGAAATGAAACGTATCTGTAGATGGTTGCCACTGAATTCCTAAAACCTTAACTCTTGTGTCACAATTGATCTCTACAGAAGTATTATTTTCTCTAAACCTTTCGGGAATGCCCTCTAAAACATTTGGCACGTTTGAAAGCCATTTTCTCAGTGTAAAACCTCCCTTCAACATCATCTCAAACATTTGTTTGGCCACGAGTTTGGCTGTTTCTTCACTTTGGGCTCCTGAAAGAAGGTCATCGACGTAAAAATCACGAATAGCAACGTCAGTCGCTAAGGGAAAGTTGTCCTTTTCATCTAAAGCTAACTGTTTCATTACCCTTGTAGATAAAAATGGGGCGCTCGCAGTTCCATATGTAATCGTTACTAATCTGTAAGATTTTAAAGGTTCATTTGAATTTTCTCGCCACAAAACTCTTTGCCAGTTCCTATCTTCTGGATGCACTCTAATTTGCCGAAACATTTTTTCTACATCTGCGCAAAAGACTACTTTATACGTTCTAAAGCGAAGGAGAATAGGGAAGAGTTCTTGTTGAATTCTTGGCCCTGTCATCAAAAGATCATTCAACGAAAGGCCTGAGGTTGATTTCGCAGAAGCATCAAAAAACGACTCTTAATTTGGTAGTAGAACTCGATTCTTTTACTACACCATGATGGGGTAAATAATAGGATGGATCACTAAACACCTCGTTATTAGGGACCATTTCCATGTGTCCTAAGCTATAGTATTCACTCATAAAGTTCTTGTACTGCTCGTGCACCTCAGGCTTAGATGATAATGATTTCTCCAACGATTTAAATCTGCAAACTGCTGCTTGTCTAGACTCACCAAGCAACTCTGGAGATGAATGGAAGGGTAATTTTACCGTATAAATACCGTTTTTATCTCTCGAAAATGTAGATAAAAAATGATTCTCACAGTCTTGTTCTAGTTTAGTTAAACTAGAAATTTCAGGCACAGAGTCTAATTTCCAAAAGTTAGTTAGCATCTCTTGTGTTTCTAACTGAATATTATTCACTCGAATAGTATGATTCCCCGTCGCAGGAAAGCTAACACTACCTGAAATAATCCACCCTAAATCAGAGCGAGATGCATATGGCATATTTTCGCCTCCCTTGATGGTTTCTCCTCTGAACATTGGCATGGAAATGTCTACTCCTAATAGAATATCTATTGGTCCACTTTTGAAAAATGTTGGATCTGCTAAAGTGAGATCGCTAAATTGTTCAACAAACTCCTTACTCAAAGTTATATGTGGTAATTCTCCAATAATTTTGTTTATCACAAATACGGGAGTGGTGAATGATAACTTATTAGTGAAATGTGGGACAAATTTGATTTCTGAAATTCCATTAGTTTTAGCATCTGATGATCCAAGGCACGATATGAGAAATTTAGCTCTTTTTCTAGATAAGCCTAACCTCTGTAAACAATCCTCAGTTATGAAGCTGGCTTGGCTACCAGGGTCGAGTAACGCTCGACAAAGTTGCAACTCTCCAGAAGAATCTACTACCCTGATGATTGCAGTACACAATAATACCTGCCCATGATAGTTAAAATCAGAAACACAAGAATTTATAGGCGCAGAAATATTTTCATGCATCGATGAATCTCCGATTTTGTTTTGATCAGTGTATGATACAGCTGTTGATTGTGGAGCAAATACCTTAGCACTGGCTGATAATGTATTTGAATTACTCGCACCTTGATAATTAACTTCAGAGTTGTTCTCAGACTGATTATAATGAAGCAAGGTGTGATGATTTTTAGCACATTTTTTTCATTTATAAACACTCTTGCACTGCGATACTCTGTGATTTGAAAGTAAACAATTGAAGCACACATTATTTTTCTTCACAAAATTAACACGGTCTTGAACACTTAAATTCAAAAATTTATTACACTTAATTAAAGAATGCTTAGCCTTGCAATAAACACAAAGTGAATGTTGACACCTTTTGATGAACATTTAGCTTTTTATTGCCCTGTTGTTTACTAGTTTGCAGTGTCCTTGAATGAGATTTTAAAAATTCTAATAATTCATCCAGTTTTGGAATACTATCTCCTTCCATTAAACGTTCCCACCAACCTCTTGTATCTGGGTCTAATTTAAATTGCACGATAAACATTAATAGAGTGTCAGAAAAGCTCTCTATTTTGAACTGTAAAGTCTCGAAAGACCGAATACATTCTCTTACACTATCCACCAAACTTAAAATTTGTGAAGAATTTTCAGATTGAAATGAAGGTAAACACAACAACTTCCTTACTAAAGCACTCATAAGTTCTCTTTTATGCGAAAATCTTTGTGAAAGTAACTCCCACGCTATAGTAAAACTTGCATCAGAAATCGGAAGTGATTGCACAATTTTTAACGCTTCACCTTTTAAAGAACACTTTAAATACTGTAATTTCTGCCCGCCAGATAATTTCTCATTATTCGAAATCGCAGCGTTAAAAAGGTCACTAAATGACAACCATTCTTCAAGATTACCACCAAAACTCGGCAGAGTTAATTTTGGTAGTTTTATATCAGCTGCCTCGGAACATTTACTTTCATTTTTTACAACAACAGAACTGTTCTTAGAAATGGCTCTAGAGACTACAAGAAGTAATTCGTCAATTATATCGCATTGACCTTGTAGCTCAGTAATATAAGAGTCAAGTTCCGATTCTTCAGACAAATCAAAAATATTATTGAACACAGAAGTAATATCTTCACTAGATTTTTGAATTTTTATTTTGAAGAATTCCAATTCTGTGGAATCTGCACAATCAATACTACTGTTAATTTTCTCCCTTAATTTTGTTAAACTGGCTTTAACAGCAGTTTTTCTTTTTTTCAAGGCTTTAAGATCCATTCTCACTCACAAATAAATGGAACAAACTCACCCTCGTTGATGCATAAAATCTCCGGCTCCGTCGGACCAAAAATAAATATGATGAATACGAGTCATAAATGAAGTAAAGAATTCACACAAAAATATGACTTTGTTCAAGGTTCACAAAAATTCGATTTAATAGTGGACTGTAATGAATGAATTCAGAAGAATTCCCACAAAGAAACTCAAAACACAACTCAAGAATAGTTTCACACTCAGACAAGAAAAAGCACCACAACTCGCACACAAAACACAACACATCATTCGAAAATCAATCAAAGTCCAAGTATTTTTTAGACTGTTGCCACAACCTTATAAAGTAAATTATGTAAATTAAATTAGGGACAAAAACCATGGAGGAAAAAGTTTTAGCCCCATATAAAGAATAAATTTCACGGACTTCGCGGTAATTACATTCGGAACTCCAGCGCTCGAATACGCTACCTTGCGGTGATTTACAAAACTGCCGATGGAACTAAAACATTGCCACGTTGCGTTCCACGTGTGTCTGTTGACGTAAACACAGGCAGTTTGTTCTGAGTATTTATTAACGCAATCGATGTGTCTTAGTTTGCTTTCAGCTACAGAAATTAATTCGTCCCTTAGTAGTATTCTCGAGCTTCTCAAAATAATGTTAGTTTTCCTTATTTCTTTCAAAAAAGTATTAAATGGTGGAAGCGTAAACAAGAAAACTCTGGATTAACAAAATTGGATAACGTTATACCAGGTAAAATTTTTTATTGTTTTGTATGAATTTGTAAGAATATGAGTTTTTTTTAATCTTAAATTAATTTAACTAATCATATTTTACAGCAGCATTTAGTTGGAATGGACAGTATGCAAAATATTTTCTTGAATTTACTATCGTAGAACAAAATGAAAAATGTTTAACCGAGAAAGAATTTACTTTATTCCTTTTATTCTCAGCTGAAAGGTTTCGCCAAATTTGTTTAGGGTTGTAGTTTTAGTATTGTGCGAGCAAAGTAGCCTTGGCGAGATTTCGCGTTTTTAGTTAAACCATTTTTAATTTTTATCATGAGTGGAATAAAATGATAGTAAGATTACAGAATTCGATAAGTAAAAAGAAATAATGGTCAATCAACTGAAAAGAAAACTACCACCATATATAAACTGTGAGTACACATTTTATTTATTTTGTTCTGAGTGAATTTGAATAAATATCAGTTTTTCAATTCGATGAAAAAGAAAACGAACTTAACAACATTGACTGGGCACTTTTCCTTAACCTAATTCCACATAAATGATTTAAATAACCTTTACCCTACAGTATCCTACTGAAATAGACAGTATGCAAATAAATTTTCTCGAAAATATTTATCGCAGAATAGATTGAAAAATCCAGAAAGAACGTTTAAGAATTTGAACAATAAAAAATAAAAGTTCGCCAAAGATCTGTTTATAGGGTTATGGTTTTAAAATTGTGTGAAAAAATAATGTATCTTGACAAGATTTCGCATATCAGGTAAATCATTTCCATGACGAATGAATTAAATGCATGATTTCTTTGGATATCCAATCATATAGTAGTCATCGAAATAAATTATCTAGTGTTAAACGTTACTCTTGACAGTCTGCCACGTATGTGCACTATGTGACAAAAATGTCAACAAATGCCGGAAATGTCACGAAACTGAACTTAATATGTACTAATGTATAGAAAAAACGGTACAAAATGAAAATGCCGTTCGAAGCGAACCAAAAATTTATGAATTCCGAATTCAACATCGTGAAAATGGCTGCTTCAGAACAACTTACTGTGTGTTCTGCATTAATTGTTTACTTTCGTAATACTTTTTGGTTTCTAATCTCTTTCTATATGGGTCAGAATAACCAAAAGACTTTGAAAAATCTTTTCAAATGAATAAAGCGAAAAAATCATACATAACAACAAAAATCACAACACTTTTAGCATTTTCTTCGTTACCACATGCGTTTGTTTTAGTTTTTAAGTCGGCCATTAGACAGTGACTGCAGTGCCCCCTATAGTTCGTTGGAGTTGCGAATAGAGAAAAAATGATAATCAGCCGTGAAGCCGAACAGCGCATTTTCTTTTCCTCTTCCCTTTTTTGTTTTGTTCTCGCTGTACCAAACAAAAACATAATGCTATACATAGAGGAAAAGACTATAATTTTAAAACAAATTATTTACAAAATATCTGACAAAATAATTATTATTTTGAAGTGGGATAGAAAATTAATGTTTAAATGCGAGGACTTATTCACAGATGTTACTATCCAGTGGGCAACTTCTGTTCTGTAACCGTTTACCCGCCAATGTTCCAAAAATGGAACATCATATTTAAGTGAAAATTTTCCCAAGAAATAACGTTAAAATAAACAAGTTTTTTTTAACACAGTTTAGTCTTATTTCAAAGTATTTTTTGATTTTCTGCTTGATTGTTTATATGTTTTCAATTATTTATTGCGATTTTTCAAAGATGAGTGTTTTTTTAGCTTTTTGCAACTTTTTCTTATAAAATTTACCAAAAATTGTTTTTTTCAGAAAATGTGATGATATTTATTATAGTTGTGAAAAATACTTCAATGTATGATTTTAAAATGCTTGTAGAAATGTATAATGATATTTCCGAAAGGTGTACCCCTTCAAAATAGCATGTTCCAATTTTGGAACATTGGCGCTTTTAGGGAGTCAAATTTCCAAGAAGTAAATCGTTCGACTTCCAAGGGGAAACTTCATTTTTCGTAATATATGTTTCTTTTTTTTTCTCATTATGAATGTACTCTGATGTAGATGTTGGCAAAACCAAGTAAGTTTATATTTTGAAAGGATATGACGTTTTGTTAGCAAAGAAAATAATAACAGTCTTCTGTTTGACGGACTATATGGCTCCGAATCCACACCTGCTTGGACAGTTGCATTGTCACGTAATAATAAAAAATAATATTAGTGAGAGTTTTATTCTTCATATCTTAAATGCAGTTCAATAATTCGCTAGCTTTGTTTTCGGGCGAAGCGAAATTCTGTTTGACATATACCAACTGTTCATAAATGTTAAAAAATGTCTACAAGATTTCTTACTATAGAACAAGCTGTGGCTTATTTAGAGACATTGTCAGATTCGGATTTGTCAGATGTAGATATATGCCAACTACCCCCTGATGAACTAGGCAATATCACTGAGGAAGAATAGATGTTGACAGAGATGAAATCCTACAATTTTTTGGTTTGTTGCTATTGAGTGGGTACCATTCTGTTCCTTCTGAAGATATGTATTGGAGCAGTGCAGAAGATACATCTGTGCCAATTGTACTAACAGTTATGCCTCAAAATCGTTTTCGAAAAATAAAAAACAACTTTCATTTGATGGACAACCATGAATTAAAACAAAATGACAAACTAAGAAAAGTTTTCCTTATTTACGAAGAATTGTGTAAAAAGCCTCAACAATTTGGTGTATTTCATGAAAAATTAAGCATAGATGAATCTATGGTTCCCTACTACGGTCGGCATTCATGTAAAATGTTTATTAGATGAAAACCAATAAGATTCGGCTTCAAAATTTGGATGCTGTGCTCTTCAAGTGGATACCCACATTCCATGGAGATTTATTCAGGCAAAAAAGAAGGATCCCCTGATGTGCAATTAGGATCCAGAGTTGTAAATGATCTATTATCAGTTTTGACTGACACGTCTAAGCATGAAGTATACTTTGATAACTTTTTTACATCATATGACTTAATTTCTCAGCTATCAAAAAAAAAAAGTGTACGAGCAACAGGAACAATTCGTGAAAACCGAACTGGCCATTGTCCACGGAAATCCAAAAAAGCCCTTTCTAAAGAAGATCGCGGAAATTTTAACTATCGATCTGATGGATCAGTGTACATGTGCAGCTGGAGAGATAATGCAGTGGTTATAGTAGCATCTAATTGTTATACACATGAGCCACTTGCATCTGTAAAATGTTACTCAAATGCGCAGAAATGCAAGATAGATGTGCCACAACCTCATCTTATCAAGAGAAACAATGAAGGAATGGGGGGTGTGGACGTCTTTGATAAACTTTTATGGAGCTACAGACCTCATTTGAGGAGTAAAAAATGGTGGGGGAATCTTTTTAGTAATGCGCTGAATATTTCAGTTGTAGCTATTTGGTTACTTCATTGTGATTTACACGAAGTCAAGATGAAGCATTTAGAGTTCCGAAGAGAAATAACAACTCACCTCCTAAGAAGTACGAGTGGAAAGTCCTCTAGGGCCTCGTTGTCATTTACATAAATGGTCAAGAATGTCTGATGGACATTATATTGTATCTGCATCCCAAGGACGTTGCGCGGTGTGCAAAAAAATACGACTAAGAAATGTTTCCATTGCGACAAACGACTTCACCAGCAATGTTTCCTTTCATATGATGGGCATTAGATATTTCAGTATTGGATTTTCTGAATTCTGATACGTACACAAATGCAATTTAAAATATTATTTTTTCCACAATAAAGTATGCTAAGATAAAAACCGCATTCAAAACCTCTTAGTTTAAAAAAATTCTCTGAAAAAAAAACTTCATGCAAAACGCCAATGTTCCAAAAATGGAACACACTGAAAATCATAGTAAAAAATTTTTTTCTGGAAATTTTATTTTATTTCTGTATTTACTAGACACAAATAGACATAATTTCAAAAAATTACTCAAATTTGATCATCCGTCAATAGTTCGGCGGTTAAACGGGTAAAATTAAATGCATTTAAGTTGACTACTGCCTCAGTCATTTTCTGATTTCCATTTCAACAATAATATTCTTAGGTTGAAGAAGCTGTTGACCAATATAAAACTCCAAAGGAACCTAGAAAAGCAAGCACATATATAAGCCAGTAAATAAAGAACTTATCTGTATATAACGTGTGGGTATAGCAGGGTACCGGATAACAGGATTGTTCATTAATGTTTAGGTTGCAAGAGGAAAAACTCTTAAATTGACTTGAGGATACTAACCGTTATTGGTGCAAAGTTGTTACCCGGCTTTCCTCACAACTATTTTAACAAAAGGAATCATTTTACTCTTCGTCCGTTAGAAGACATATTATCAGGAGCAAATTGCACCAACAGTAAAATTTACAAAATCTTGTTTTTGAAAAAAAAAAAAAAATTCTTCCTGAGTATAAGAAGATACAGGGTGTCCAGCAAAGGACTCCCTGGTTTCAAAATTAAATATCTCGAAAACAAAGGACGATATTGGAATAAAATAAACTGTATGTTTATTGTGAAACCCATAAAAATCATATACAGGAATATGGAAATTAGTTTAAAAAACTGCCAACAGGTGGCGTTGAACAATATAATTGCAATAGAAGTCTGCATAAATAGTGCTGCGAAGAGATTAGTTGTTTCAGCAGTAGTTTAGTCTCTCAGATATGCTTACATATAGGAGACAAATTATCGTCCAACCTCTTCGCAGCACCATTTATGGCGACTTTTTATTGCAATTACAGCGTGCAGCGCCACCTGTTTGAACTTTTTAAAACTAATTTACAAGTTCCCGAACATGATTCTTATGGGTTTCACAATAAACATACCGTTTATTTTATTCCAATATCGTCCTTTGTTTTCGAGATATTTAATTTTGAAACCAGGGACTCCTTTGCTGGACACCCTGTACATATATATTTAGATCTATAGTCACAATTCCCTCTGGGGATGGGGGGCTTATTACAACAAACTAATTACCAATACAGCAATAACTTTGAGTTTACTAGAGAAAGATACTCGAAAAGTTTTGTTTCGCAAATGTTCAGTAAGTGAACAAATCAGAGCCGGATCTACGATTTTTCCAAACCGGGGAAAAAACTTGATACTGCAGCCCTTAACCCATATTCAAGTTTTTATCAAGTTTCAAGGGAAACAAAACAGAAATAGGATAAATTTGCCTCTCACGAAAAGCTACTGCACGGGGCAAGGGCCCGGCTTGCTCTAGATTCGGCACTTTGCTCTAAATTCAGCAGGAATTAGTAAATGGGGGGAGCAAGTCCAATCATTGGTTTAGACTCCAAGTCACGTGACTCAACAGCGGCGAATAGTTGACACGTTTTGCGTGAAATTGGAGAAAGAAACCTGATTTCTTCCAATGCTTTGCTTCAAAATCTACCACGTGACTTGAGGTCTGTGGTTCACGAAAGAAAGTCTTCACTCCCTCCAATTTATCTCTTCTCAATAATCCGGCACTGGAACAAAATCTCGCTGTATCGAACAGGATCTGGAATTTTTCACGCACCTTTTAAATATTAGAACTACACTGGTGTGCAAAAATTAAGGACGAAGTCGAAAAATTAGCATATCAGCTGAACGAAGAGGCAGAGCGGACAGAAAGACCAATCAGGAGATTAAGTAAGGTGATGTACGGTAGCACATGCGCAGATATGCAGGCAGACGTAATGGGGGAGTGTCTGAGTAGTATGAAGCATATTGTCGGTGTAAGATCAGTATTTCTGGCAAAGAGATTGCATGCCGTATAGCAGTTAAAATCACACCGAGTTGCTGCCTCGGCGAGAAATGGTGAATAATCAATCTGTTAGACAACATCTGGATGCTTTTACCCGAGGTCGAATCATTGGGAAGTTGGAGGAAGGCCGCAGTGTGACAAGTGTGGCTGCAGAGTTCGGAATTGCTCACAGCATCGTTTCACGACTTTGGAGACAATTTCAAACTACAGGAACAGCTATCCGGGGGTTCAGTAGTGGTCTTCCACGAGGAACCACACCCTCAGATGACCGGTATATTGTCTTACAGGCCAGAAGAAACAGACGAGAGAAATCGCTAGAAACACGACACAGGCGACTGGACGACCGATATCGTGTTTTACCGTGGCCAGAAGACTGCACGGTGGTGGTCCGTTTGCACGACGCCCTCTACGGTGTGTACCTCTAACGCCTGCCCATCGGAGACGGCGTTCTCTGTGGTGCCGGGAACACCGGAATTGGAGAGACAATGAATGCAGACGAGTACTCTTTACAGATGAGAGCAGATTCAGTCTGAGTAGCGATTCTCATCGCATACTCATCTGGAGAGAGCGGGGAAGCCACAATCATCCCTCGAACATCATTGAAAGGAACAGGTATGGAGGTCGCGGTGTTCTCGTTTGGGGAGGCATCATGCTTGGTAGTCGTACAGACCTTCACATCTTCGACGCAGGTTCAGTCAACGGGACCCGTTATTGTAACGAGATTCTTCTTCCATATGTGCGTCTTTTTATAGGCGCTATGGGTCCGCAGTTCCTTTTCATGGACGACAATGCACCATGTCATCGCACAGTAACTGCCGAGCAGCTCTTAGAGAGTGAGGATATTGAACGTATGGATTGGCCGGCACGATCTCTGGATCTCAATCCCATCGAGTATGTATGGGATTTTCTAGGCAGACGCTTGGCAGCTCGTACCTTACCACCAGTAACGATTCGGGAGCTTCGATTGGCGCTGCAAGACGAATGGGCAGCAATGCCTCAACAACTCATTGACACCCTCATTCTCAGCATGGGCAGTAGGGTGGAACGAAAAAAACAAAGTTTTTACTTTCGAATCGTAATAGTGCGGAAAAGTTGCGATAGGTGAAGACTTACAAAACAAAACAAAAATTTTTAAAATCGGATAATATCTTCCGATCCCGCAACGAGCCTGAATATTTGAAAAAATGGAAAATTTAGTGTTTTCTTAGTGATTTTTCAAAAATTTTGTTTTAATGTTTCTTTTTAAAGCTCTGAGACGGAAATGTTATGATTGGTAAAGCCTTCAGAAATAAAAAAACAAATTGAAATCGAATAATACCTTCTGATCCAGAAACAAGCCTGAAAAATCCGAAGAAGTTGAGAATTTCAGGTTTTTTTCCGAATTTTTAACATTTTTGGTTCAATGTACTTTTTCAGGCTACAGAACGGAGAAGTTACGTTTAGTGAAGACTTCAAAGCAAAAAAAAAAAAAAATCTTTTTGAAATAAAACAATATCTTCCGATCGCGCAACGAACCTACATATTTAAAAAATGTAAACTTTAAGCCCTTTTTCAGCTTTTTTTTTTCTTTTAGTTTAACGATCCTCATAAGTTCGGTATGAAATACTAATGAAAGAACGTTTGTTTATAAAATAAATGTGATATTTTAGTACTAGCCTGTCTTGAAATTGTCCACATGGCCCTTTAATCCCGCGTGACTCATATTTGCTTATGCCGCTCAGTACAGTGCATGCATCTAATAGGCCCCATTAGCGCCTCACGATCTTGAATTTATGAGCTTTTTCGTTGGTTTGTGTCTATAGGTATCTTACTTAAATGAATAAAGCAGTCGTGCTGGCATCAGTATTTCTCAATGTTTCTAATGCGCTTGTGATGTCTATTTGCTCTGTTTAACGTGTTTTAAACATGAATCCACCTTTGCAGAAAATAATTACGAGAAAGTCCCTTGAGTGCCCTATATTTGGCCACCCGAGAGATTTGCCAACAAATAAGCTCCTTACTTATGAAAATGTACTTCAAAGTTGCTTTCAAGAGAGATTTGAGTTACCTAGAAAAGTCAATAACACGAAAGTGAGTTTTTCCATTGTTAAGGACATAGTGGCGCAAAAAGTTAAATGTATCTTTGATAAGGCCTCGATTCCTACATTTTCCCTGAAAAGAATTGCTCAGTTTATTGATATGTTCTACAAAAAATATCTCAATTTCATGAGATCTTACAACCGAGACAAGGATAAACCAAAGTTTAAAGAAAGAATTGATGAATTTAAAAGTGAAGCAAGGAAACTCTTTGACGTCTCTGCCTGTAAGTGCGTAAAGAATGTTATTTGCACTTGTAAAAAGACCCTGACATTTGTGAATGTCCAATTTACATGAAATGTACGTGTGAAAAATCTGAAAAGATACCGATCTCTGAACAAAGATTTCTCTATCTTCAGAGGAAACATGGCATAGGAAAAATTGGAACTTTGGACCAAATGATTTGTCAAATCGTGACCCCGGCCCACTCTCACATTCCAGATGGCTCACTTGTGCAAATAGAGTTCTTAGACTGTACGTAAGTGTATCGATCCTATCAGGTGAGTTAAAACACATAGTGACTTTTTATTTTGCGATGTTACATGTCGGTCTGGTTTGAAATAAAGAACCGCAAAAATTTCACAGACGGTGCCATTCATGTTTACAGAACAATTCAAACCTGTCGATACTTACCTGACAATCTAATTAATGGCAATGGTGTTTGATGAAAGGAGGCACATAAGAGAACTAGCGTTTAAAAGTGTGTTAAAAGCCAGAGAGTTTCTTTCTAAAAGCAAAAGCATTAGAAACTTTGTCATTCCATCTCTAAATTTCGAAGCAGAAGATTACACAGAGATTATTAATTGGAACACGACAAAGCTATCTTCTCCACATTTTCTTCGAAACGGTCATAACAAAGACATTGAAAAATTTATTGTAACAGGCACTATACCCGACTGGGATATAAAACTATTCCCCTGCCATACGTAAGCTGTCAAAAGATGTGTGAAGTTAGTGACGGAGGCTTCACTCAAAGTGTGTGGATTTAAATCAAGAGATGGCTACATAAAAGCAACATTGAAGTCCAGATCAATTATGCCCGAACTTTCCAAAAAATCTGATTATAAATTAGCTTCCACAAGAAACACTTAAAACAATAAGACTTGTATACTGGATTGTAAATTTGGTAAATATTTTATAACTTTTTATTATTTGAAAATATTTCATTATTGTAAAGAATGGTAGTTTTGCATGTTTAGAAGATACCTTAAAAGTCAAGAAATAAATTAATGTTTAGGGTTTTTTAAAAGGCTTTTCCCTGTAACACCGGGGGGAAAAACAGCAAGAACAATTTTATTTTTAATCACTAAGAAAAGATGAAATTCTCCCTTTTTTTTACTTTTCATTCTTGTTCCTGGATCAGAAGGTATTATTCGATTTCAACATGTTTTTTTTTTTTTTAATTTCTGAAGGCTTCACCAATCGTAACTTTTCCGTCTTAGAGTATTAAAAAGAAACGTTGGAGCAAAATTTTTAAAAAAAATCGCTAAAAACATGAAATTTTCCATTTTTTTCAAATTTTTAGGCTCGTTGCGGGATCGGAAGATATTATCCGATTTTAAAAATTTTTGTTTTGTTTTGTAAGTCTTCACCATTCGCAACTTTTCTGCACTATTACGATTCGAAAGTAAAAACGTTGTTTTTTTCGTTCCACCCTAATGGGCAGACGCTGTGAAACCTGCCTAGCAGTCGGGGGAGATCATATCCCCTACTAAAGACCGGATGTTTCTAGCTGGACACCCATCACAGGGATGTTTCGGCCTTCAGTCGCATTGCGCTCCATGCTACTTTTTCAATAAAGCTTCTTTTTATCCCTCTGATTTCTCTTTTAGTAAGTGTTGCTTACATTACACATGTCCTTACGTATTGGGGATCTTACGGTATTAAATGTGTTGATTTGGAAAGCTTTTGTACAAAGTTATATTGAAAAAACCGTCTTGTCCTTAATTTTTGCACACCAGTGTAAATTGATACTACTTCATACATGGACACCGAATTTAATATGAGAATTGAAAATTAATACGCTATTAAAGAGGGTGATTGGCTAATGACTACTTATATTTGTCTCATAATCGTTGCAAAGTTAACTGCCGAGACTTTCACCATTGGAATAAATATTATAAGCTACAATCGCGTAGGTCTCGAAAACGGGAAAACTTTGCAAAAATTAGACCCTCACAATTAGATTCAGCTAGCTCGATATATAACCTCGTCAAACCTGGTATCCGGCAAGGACGGATCCAGAAATTGTTCATGGAGGGAGCGGTTGATTTTTTAACTTACCTCTACTACGTATCTAGTTTACACATTTTAGGGGGTGGGGAGACACACACCATTTTTATCTGACACAACTCAATTGTTTAGATTCATTCAAGGAGGTCCCCGAACCTATTCCTTTGTTTTTCCGTTGAAAAAGTTATTCTAAAATTGTGCTTTAGATCTTAAATTCCGCAATAATTCCGGGGCAATGTTTCAAAACTCCCCTCCCTCTAACATAATTGTCTAAAATTGCCCTTTTTTGGAACTTCAGTTTCAAAAAAATTCTACTGAAAAGCCACGGAACCCATTTCTTAAACTAACACTACCTGAAATGTTTACAGTCGGGATAATTAACATTTAAATTTTGCAAAAATACCCGGGGGAAGTCCTCCAAACTCGTCCTTATATCATAATCAAAGACCGTCTGGAATAGCCCTCTTAAAAAGTCAATTCTTAAAAGCTTCCGGAAGAGAGTTTCGAACCCCATTCCTTTAATAAAGGTCGTCTAAGACGACCTGCACTTGCAATTTAGTGCTTCAATTTTGAAAAATTGCCGATGCATAATCCCCCAAGGGAGAGGCGATCAACCCTCCTTTGTATCCGTCCTTGGTATCCGCTGTATCAGACTTGAGCGACATGAGCTTTAAGCAGCTGCTAATCATTTAATAATTTATTAAACTACATGTTTTTTTTTTTTTTGCAGTTGACTCTTTACATTCTGCTACTTATTATATGTGCAGGAATTTTTCGCTTCGGGACAGCACTAACGAATAAGGTGAACACACCCAGTAATGGCCAGTGCTTCCGTAGTGGCCACTTCAAGATTTAAATTTGCAAAAATAGAATTCCAGGTCTCCCAATGGATTGGGTGAGACTAAAAAAAAAGAGGATTTTAAACTTGAACTTTTCATTTCAAATTCTCTGATGCATGAATTTTTTAAAACACAATACGCAAATGTTTCATTAAATTTAAGCATATGCACAATGCACTGCACAAGTCTTCATCATTGTAAAAAGAAAATACTTTTATTTCTTTACCTGCGTTTGAGGACATTTTTTGATTCTAAAGTTGCTGAGAATGTGAGCAAGGCAAACTTTAATTTGAATGAGTGCAAATCGCATGCCTATACAATATCTAGGACCTGCTCCAAAAGGCATATAGGAATACTGACTCCGCTTTGCTCGCTCCTCAGAACTGAATCTAAAGAATGAAAGGTATTTAAAACCATGTATCATATAAGACTTTACAATGACATAAAAATATATACGGCATAAATTCTTAATCCAATATTTATTGTAAAATGAATTAAAAGTAGGATGCACCAAACATTCGATTGGGGGGTATTAGGTTTACTGCCTTTTCGGCAGGCAAACAGAGTATTCAGTTCGGCCGAGTACTTAAATGTTCAGCAACCGAATAGCAAACAAATTTAAATATTCGACAAATTATAAACTAGTAGGGGAAATGTGGGACTCTGCTTTTTGCGCCACCTTTCTAGTAATATTTTAACTATGTAGTTACTTATATAGTCTATTCCAGTCAAGAAAAAATTACCTCTGAAAACCAAAGAATATGATAATACAAGCAATTTTCAAAAATTGATACGCATGTTGAAAAATTTTGTTGTTAAGTCAAAAAGCATTTTTGGTATTATTAAATGATAAAGTTCTTTGAAATATTACTAGAGACCTACTAAGATTCGGTGAAATATTTATTTGCTTAAAATTAAGCCTATTTTTGTTGTAAATGCTTTGTACAATTTGGCATGTCCATGCGGGGCAAAGTGAAATAGTGCTTTTCATTTACTTATTCAGTCTTTTATAAAATCACTTACATATTCATTTTTTAGTTCATTTACATTCCTTCATTTAATAATTCCCTTACTTAATCATTCATTCTCAACTCACTTATTTTCTTAATAATTCATTACTTTATACATTCATTTATTTATTTTTTAGTTCATATTCTTTCATTTCCTCTTCATTTATTCATTCATTCTTTCATTTACCTATTTATTTGATAAAAAATATCTTTAATGATCGAATAGAAAACATTTCATTAGAAAAATATTATATTTTTCACTTTGCCCCATTGAAAAAAAAAAGGTGAAAAATTTAAACCTATATTTCTTGAGGTACAAACTTACTACCAAATTAAAAAATAATGTTTAAATGCAAGTTTTATTGTAAAATATATTCTTCTTTCTTTATGTATCGTAATTTTCAGACCAAATTTCCAATTTGTTCGTTTTGAAAAAAGTAAGTTACTTAATTATTTCACTTTGCCCCACACTCCCCTACATAATTTTTTATTAAACGAATGAAAGTGACAGTAGAATTGCACAAAATTCAAATTGTTACTTACTAATATCACCACATTCAAATGAATTTTGATGTAAGAGAAAACACTCAGATTTTTAATTCTGTTGCTTTTCAAGTTTTCTTTAATCTTAAGACACATTATATTAAATTTACGATTACTAACTCATTTAAAAGCAGTTACTAGAAAACTAAACCCTCCTAATATTAAGTATTCGTTAATATGTTGAGCTAATCATATGCTCCCTATCATTTAATTAAATATACAGACAAGAAAAGGAAAAAAAAAAAACAATCATCATTTCGAATATTTAAAAAGATTATTAGGACGTTTTAAAGGTAACACTTGCACCTCAAATTTTTCAGTATTTTAATAGCTGAAGTTTTGCACCATATGAAACATTAAATATTGTTAGAAACATTAATTAATTTATTCACAGTGATCAAAGTTTAGGAACAGTAAATTATAATGTTGGAACATTAAGTTGTTTGCATTTTCTCGTTGCAGCCTATTACGTTTTATTTCATAAAAATTCCCTGCTTCTAAAAATAGACGTTCACAATCTTTTTTTTTAGTTAAAATTTCTTCCAAATATTCGGAAAAATTATGTATTCAGTGCATCCAGGGTGAATACAGGGGGAGGGTCATGGGGGCAATGATATCACAAAACTGTCGTTACTATTCTCCATCCACATTGTGTTCAAACTACTTATGAATAAAATGTAAACAATTTCCGGCTTTTTTCAATTCATTAATTATTTTTGAAAGTAAATATTTGAGAGAGAAATACTAATTCTTTTCATCTTTACTAATAATAAAGCTGAAAGTCTGGATGTCTGTCTCTCTGGATCTCTGTCTGGATGTCTGTTACGCACATAGCTCCAAGACCGTTCAGCCGATTTTAATTAAACTTAACACAAAATTAGTTCGTAGGATAAAGCTGAGCAACTCGAAACGATTTTTCGAAAATTCGATTTTGTTCTTTTTCTATTCCAATTTTAATAAATTTTATCGAGCAAATAATCTTAACGTGGTCGAGTAAATTATCATAACGTGTGCGAGCAAATTACTATAACATGGTTGATGAACATAGCAAATTGGCGAGAAATTCATCATCCATTATTTGTAAATATACAGGCGAACCGAATGACCTTTTAATTTTGTACTACGGGCAAAGCCGTGCGGGTACCGCTAGTTGCTTATAAAACTAATTAATATTGTTTTTGCCCTGTAGGTGCATTATTCCTGGCCAACTTTGTGCTTTTTATTGACACCCAAGCAGTTCAAGAAATTTTTCGCACCCGAAACAGTAGGTTCTTTTGTTTTGGAGGAGAGAGAGAGAGAGAGAGTGATTTCTCAGCTTGACCACCCCCCTCCCCCTCTCCTGAAATGGTCAGCCCCTGAGTGCATATCTACGTGAAAAGTATATCTTTGTGTTTTGAATCAGTCACAACGGTTATTTTTACAACAACATCAAATGCTAATACATTTTTAATTGTTGTAAAAGTTCTATGTTCTGAAAAAAAAAAATGCTGTAAGCAGAAAAAGAGAGAGAAAATAGAAGTCACAGGAAACGAGACCATGATTTTGCTAAGGCGAGAGACGGCTTCTGCGAAATTATGCCTCAGAAAAAAGTTTTTTCTAAACATGATGTTCGAACAATTACGACTCTATTAATACCTGGTTCGATTGTCAATCCTCTCGCGTTCGGGCTACGTTAGGATGACCTAGATAAATAGATAGACACATACATAGATACACTCGGATTTAATAGTAAGAGATAATCTTCTGAATGTTTTCTAACTGAAATCATTAAACAGATTTTAAATTTTTATAGTGCCTGTGAGAAGAAAGGCATATATTGATATGCCTTAACATACGTTAAGTGGTAGTAATTATTTGCTTTTCTTCGAGTAGAGTTTGATGTGCTATGATAATGAACTTTTCAAATATTAAAGCTTTCCCTGCTTCAGACAAAAGTGTCATTACTGCTCTTTTATTCCAGTAGTTAGGAAAGCTGCTTTGTCCAAGGTTGTTGGGGAAATTCCAGAAATTGTTAGGAGAGATCAAGTAAATTGCTCAACTGATGCGTCTCTCTTATACCTTCTCCAATTTCTCACGAAGTTTCAACTCTGTCAATCAACAGGTAAGATTATATCACACCTTTTCGATTTTACTAAAAAAAAAAAAAAAAAAAGCGCCTGCAACTGTTTTTCTTCTGTACGTTGCAGTTTGTATTATTTGTTATACAGTCGGACCCTGATTTAGCGAATTCATCGGGACCGAAACCTTTATACGTTAAATCGGAGTTATTCGTAATATCGGGTTGTGAAAAAAATGCACTCATAAAAGCCCTAATAGGCAACTGCGCATAAATATCCAAAAGAAGAAAGTTTACACTTTTTGTTCAGCATTCCACGAATTATTACACACTATTAAATTTGAAATTTTAAAGTACTGAGTAACAGATGTTTGACAATTTCCTTGATACTTGGCACGAAATAGTTCTCTTTCAACTTTATGGAGAAAAGAAGATACTGTGTCATTTACAGACTGCTGCATGAAGCATGAGATATGTTTTTAGTTTCCAGGCCATGTAAGACATTTGAAAAACTAACAGCTTTAATGGGAGTTTCATTATCACTTTCTGCATCAGAATCGCTATTCATTGGTTGCCCCTCGTCCTTCAAAAATTTCAACGCCTGCGTTCTTTTTCTGCTTCGGACAATATGGATATGTCATTTGGAAAACAATCCAGCATTTCCTAACTCAAATTAACAAAAAAAAAAAAATAATAATAATAATAATAATAATTTATTAATTTGAATTTTGACATCTTGAATTCAAATTATGTTTTTCGCAATCACGAGTGTGTGTATGTGGGCATGTGTGCTTGTGTGTAGGGGGTATGTGTGTGTAGGGGTATGTGTATGTGTGTGTAGGCATGTGTGTTTGTGTCTGTGTGCGGGCATAAGTGTGTGGGTAGTTGTGTGTATGAATGTGTGTGAGGGGGGGGCGGTATGTGTATATGTGTGTAGGCATATGTGTTTGTGTCTGTGTGCAGGCATGAATGTGTGGATAGTTGTGTGTTTGTGTGTGTAGGTGTCTGTATGTATGCGTGTGTGTATGTGTTTGTGTATGTGTGTAGGTGTGTGTGTGTGTGTGTGCGTGTGTGTGTACGTGTATGTATGCGTGTATGTAAGCGTGTAAGTGTAGGATATGGATGCAACCTGGAGACTGTTTTCGCTATAAGAGCAGCATTGTGAGGAGCCGGTAGACGGTGATGGGGCGGAGGTTGTTGGTGGGAAAATAAAATGATAGCACGCCAAAAAAAGTCAAGTGAGAACAATAAGCAATCGTGATTCCTCAAAAAAAATTCGGATGTTCAAATAATTCGTTAGATCGGGGTTTATTAATCGTTCAATAGGCGTTTTTGCCTTCATTTTAGTCGGGGAAAAATAAAAATTCGCTAAATCACGAAATTCGTTTAATAGAGGTCCGTTAAATCGGGGTCGGACTGTAGTTGTAGGTATCATGTTGCCTTATGTATTGAAACTGCTGTATCTGATTTTTACTTTCTTCTACTGTTTGACCACGGATTGTATGTAATCTGGCAATCTGCCAAGTAAAGACGATTCCATCTGAATGAATCTAGCAGGGATGATGGGAAAATAGCGATGGGATATTGATGCACGCGTTTTATAATGTCACTAGTGCCTTATTTATTTATTGCATTCTCAGAAATAAAATAAGAGGAAACAAAAGTAGTTACCATGGAAACAACAAAAAGAAAAGAAAATATTTTCATTTCGTTCAGGAACGTAAAAGCAAAATGGTAAGCTCAAAACTTTGTTGTGAATAAATAAATTAATTAATTTTTCGACGTGAGAATATAGATCGAATATACTTTAGATTTAAAAAATGTTGCTGTGAGCAAATTTTCATTTTTACAAAACTAAGTTAAATAATAGAGATGCAAAAGTGCACTTCTAAAACAAACCAATTAACACCCCTATAAACTAATAGATACGTCCATTTCCACCTATAAACCGGATATTAGCCTTTCTATGTAATCGATGGTCAGACAGTATATCTAATATATAGAAGAAAGTATAGGATTCGTGCAAATTTTCGAATTTCGAATTTTGACGGATTCGAACGTTTTGTGGTGTGGTGAGTCCATTTTGACCATTTTTGGAAAATGTCTGTCTGTCTGTGTGTGTGTCCGTGTGTGTGTTTCACGTATGTGTGTGAACAGTTTTTTATGGCCGCTCTACAGCAAAAACTACCGCACGAAATCGAACGAAATTTGGTACACATATGTGTCCCTATGTGAACTAATGCCCATTGGTTTTTGGCGCGAATTCCTGCAAGGGGGGCGGAGCAATGAGACGTTTCCTGAGTTATGCGTGCTTGCTATTACCCAGGAAGTAACTGGCGGAATCAAACAAAATTAGGTCCATATGTTGCCCCTAACAAGTACAGGTGCTGATTCAATTTTGGTGTCAATAGCTCAAACGGGGGTTGAGCTATGGAACGTCTTTTGTCGGAAATTGTGACTACTGTATCTCAAGAAATAATGAACGGAATCAAACAAAAATTTATCGACAAGTAGCCCTTAGAGGGTGATTCTATTTTGGCGTCAATAGCTGAAAAGGGGGTGGCGCAATCGAACGTTCTTTGTTTTCCATTGTGAGTGCCAATCTCAAGAAGTAATGCTACGTTCTGGATAAAATTTGGAATAAATGTTAATCCATATGTAAACAGGCGTTGGTTCAATTTTGGCGCCAATCGCTCCATGGGGGGGGGGGCTGTTTCTTTTTTGGCTGAATAAAACTAGTTTTATAATTGCAACAATAAGAAAGATAAATCGTAATAAACTTTCATCTGCGTAATTCGCGTGATTTTAATCGTTGAAAAATGACAAGAAAATCGCGATGATTTAAACTTTTTAACTGTTACCATCTTGTGTTTGTTAACAAATAAATGTTTGTAATTATTTTAAACAAGGCTTTTAAAATAATTTTCAATTTTCATTCTTTGCTTTTCTTTTGAGATAAATCGGGAATTGGGTTGGTCGTTAAGTTTTGGCGTATGTAATTTTGTTTTTGGTGGGAATATAGCTTCCTCGTCAAGCATGGGGAGGGATCAGAATTATAAGAAAGATATAGAAGAAAGTTTCGTGATGGCCACAACATACTATACTAGTTAATGTCTTGAAACTGCTCTTGTCGATGTGACAAGTTTGAAAAACCGAATGGGTATTTTTTCTTTTTTTGAGGGAGGCCTTTGTTCCCAATAACACATAAGCCGGTGTACCTAACGGACGGCTAAATTTTAGTGCTCTCGGGTACATTGCCAGCAAATTGTATTTAATTTTTATTTTAAATATGGTCATGTATTTATTACTTTGTTTGTTCAATTCTAGAAGCAAATCGATTACATATTAGGAATAATCAATTATTATTATTAGGAAGCCTCTTGAACTCCGAAGCTCGTAGTCTTATTTACCTAAGCGGATTTCGTCCATGAGTCCTAATAAAACTTTTGTTGGGTTAATCTAGTCTGAGTCAGGGGATTAGCCTTTTTTGCAATGGGTAAATTTTTTTAACGGTTGCAAGTTTCAAATAAATTTTAATCATTATTTACATAGAGAGCCATACTGGTCATGTATCTAGTTTTAATTTTTTCATAAAACCTTATTAGGCTCCATTAAGAGTAATAATTGTTTTTTAAGAGTATACTGAAGTTTAAAAATAATGTTGGGGAAAAATTCGTTTTTGAAGTTCAACCCTGGTTGTATTTTTTGTTTGCAGTAAAATAAAGTACTTTCGATCTATTTTTTTAGCATGTCCTTCGGTATAAGGCCAATGTTCATGGAGTGAACAGGGTGGTGTTCCCACAGAAAAAAATGTTTTGAAAAACGATTTTTTTATATTTAAAACTTTGAAATCTTCAACTGACAAAAAATGATAAATTAGATAATAAGTTGTAATTTCTAACGGAAAAATTTCCCTACCGATTTTCCTTTCAAAAAGACCAACAAAAATGGAAAAAGTATCATTTTTTACCGCATTATTATTATTACTATTATTATTATTACAGTACCCGCCACTAATAAAATCACTGAATTATAAAATCAGCCGCTTTTTAAAATCAAATCTGGAAGAACAGAATCATTGCAATATAAAAACATGTTTAAACCATCCTTTAATCAAATCACTATCGCCGTTTTATAAAATCAAAATTTTGGACATCGTACGCAAAAAGTTGATAAAGAAGCTCCAAAAGTGAAGGAATTGGTCTCAGAAGATGAGAAAATCTCAGCGCCAAATTTTCCTCTTCAATGGAAGTGAGAAAAGCACTTGATAATATACGGATGCTCTTTAGAGCAAAGAAGAAAATACAGTGTTGTACGTTACAAAACATTTAGTAAATCCTCAAACGATATTGAATCTGTACTCTCCAATTGTGTTAACCAAACTACAATACGCCAATGTTTTAAGACCCTTGTTTAAAAAAAAAACCCTCATGTTTAGTTAAAATACAACTGTATTTTGAAATACTTAAAACAAAAACAAATGACGTAATTCATTTCGTTTTTTAAAGTATTTAAACTTCAAAACGTTTCATTTTTTTAAATGTAGGTGTGCCGGTTTATAAAATCAGCCGCTTTATAAAATCAAATGTCCTGAGAACAAATGTGATTTTAATAAGTGGTGGTCACTGTATTATTATTATTATTATTATTATTTTTATTATTAATATTATTATTTGCAATACTTATCGGTTAGTACTTAAACTGATTGAGATCATTATACTTTCATGTTAGCAATTCAATCGATACATTTCCACCGTAAAGGGGGGGGGGAATTCTTTGCATTTACATTCTATGACTTCGTGTTCTCGTTCCCGGTTTTAAGATGTTACCTTATTTTTAACATTTTTTCCTGCTGAGCTGTTACTATTGGTTTGATACTGATATATTTTTTGAATGTTGGGGCTGACTGCTTTTCCAAGCACAATCAATCAGTCTTCACTGCACTTCTTTTTCAATTTACTTTAGTAACATGAGTACATTAAAATATTTGAGGCTTTTTTATACATTAAAATAATTAATCGACAATAATGATGAGAAAGTGTTACTGAATTTTATTGTTGTAGTATGAGTAAACAACTAAACTTTATTATTCCTATTCGTAATTTTCCTGCAGAAACAGGGTTGCCAACTGCTCCGCAAAAATGGCGAAACTCCGCGGCTCCGCAAAGAAGTTATTTTGCTCTGCATTTCCCGGCCGTACGTTTTCAAGCTTATGTTTAGCTATTATCATGTCAAAAATGAAAATATAGGAACTTAAAGATACTTATACTCAATGATTGAAAAAATGTTTGAAGCTTTGAAGCTGTTTTATAAATAATTGATTTTATAATAGTGCTTAAAATGATTAATAAAGCTCTAAAACATTTTAGTTATTTTTATTGATTTTTATACAAAATACCAAACTGCTCCGCAAATTTTCAAATTGCTCCTCAAATTCACCACACATGCTCCTCAAATTGTTCCTCCAAGGTTGGCAACCCTGCAGAAATCATATGTCAAGTAAAACCAAGCAGGAGATATTGGCATTTTCAGAAAAACGGAAAATTGAGACTTAGTCTAGTTCCCAATTAGTTAAACGCCTTCTTTTTACTTCCTTTTACAAACTAGTATGTTGTGGCCATCACGAAACTTTCTTCTATATTTTTCTTTTTTTTTCTGATCCCTCCCCATGCTTGACAATATGCAATATTCCCAACAAAAACAAAATTACACATGCAAAAACTAGACGACCATCCCAATGTCTGAATTATTGCAAAAGCAAAGCAAAGAGCGAAAATTGAAAGTTATTTTAAAAGCTTTGCTTGAATTAATTATAAATATTTTATTTGTTAACAAACATAAGATGGCAACAGTTAAAAATTTTAAATCATTGATATAATATTTCCGATCATTTCCATACAATCAAAATCACGAGAAATACGCAGACGACAATCTATTACGATTTATCTTTCTTATTGTTGCATGAATAAAGCTATTTTTATTCGCAAAAAAAAAAAAAAAAAAAAAAATTTGAATTTTGACCTTTTGAATTCAAATTATGTTTTTCGCAATCACGAGTGTGAGTGCGTATGGAGGTGGTGTGTGTGGGGAGCGGGATATGTGTGTTTGTGTGTAGGGGGTATGTGTATGTGTGTGTGTAGGGGGTATGTGTATGTGTGTGTAGGCATGTGTGGGTAGTTGTGTGGGTAGTTGTGTGTGTATGTGTAGGTGTCTATACGTATGCGTGTGTGTGTATGTTTGAGTGTGTGTATGTGTTTGTGTATGTGTGTGTAGGCGTATGTATGTGTGTGTGTACGTGCGTGTATGTGTAAGTGTAGGATATTGACGCAACCTGGAGACGGTTTTCGCTATAGGAGCAGCATCGTGAGGCGGCCGGTCGACGGTGATGCTGCAGAGGGTGCTGGCGGGAAAATAAAATGATAGGACATCAAAACAGTCAAATGAAAGCAATAAGCAATCGTGATTGCTCAAAAAAAAAAAAAAAAAATTAACACCTCTTGGAGCGATTGGCGTCAAAATTGAAGCAAAGCCTGTTTACATATGGATTAACATATATTCCAAATTTCAACCAGAACGTAGTATTACTTCTTGAGATAGGGCACTCACAATGGAAAAAAAGAACGGGCCGATTGCGCTACTCCCTTTCTAGCTGTTGACACCAAAATAAAATCAGCTCTTATACCCACTAAGGGCTACTTGCCGATAAATTTTTCTTTCATTCCGTTCATTATTTCTTGAGATACAGCAGTCACAATTGACGACAAAAAACGTTCTATAGCTCAACCCCCGTTTGAGTTATTGACACCAAAATTGAATCAGCACCTGTTCCTGTTGATGGCAACATATGGACCAAATTTTGTTTAATTCCGCCTGTTACTTCCTGAGGAATAGCAAGCACGCGTAACTCAAAAAACGTCCCATTGCTCCACCCCCCTTTGAGGAATTCGTGCCAAAAACCAATGGGCACAAGTTCACATAAGGGCTCATATGTGTACCAAATTTCGTTCGATTTCATGCGGTAGTTTTTGCTGTAGAGCGGCCACAAAAAACTGGCCACACACAGACGTGACACACACATACACACAGACAGACAGACATTTTCCAAAAATAGTCGAAATGGACTCAGCACACCTCAAAAACGTTCGAATCCGTCAAAAATCGAAATTCGAAAATTTGCACGAATCCAATACTTTCTTCTATATATTAGATATAGAAGAAAGTAAAAAGGAAGTATTGTATTCGCGAAAAAAATTTCACTCAAAAACCGGCCTTAATTTCCAATTTTCTCACCCCCGAATGAATGTTGAGTTTTTTTTTCGACCCGACCACACGTGGATATATGCCTAGGAACCTACAGACATCCGAAATATCCATTTTGACGACCCCTGAGTTAATTACAACGAATTTTCTCGTGACCTCCGTATGTACGTATGTATGTGCGTATGTGTGTATGTGTGTATGTATCTCGCATAACTCAAAAACGGTATGTCCTAGAAAGTTGAAATTTGGTACGTAGACTCTTAGTGGGAACTACTTGTGCACTTTCAATTTTGGTTGCATTCGCATGTTTCTAAGGGGGTCTTTTGCCCCTTTTTGGGGAAAATCATTGTTAATTTCGAGGTAAATTCAAATGGTGTTATAATTTGTCGGACACTTGGCGATGTATCGCCAGTCTTTAGGTCGCCAAATTTTGTCGCCAACTTTGCGAAAAATTTGACCATTTTTTTAAATTATAAATTTGATTTTAATTTGGCCACTGTTGGTGATATTTAGAGAGTAAACAATTGAATCACATTAAAATTGCCAATGATGGGGAAATGACATTAAATTGGAGTAAAAGGAAGTCATGTGATGCACACATCAGCTCGTTTTGTTTTGTCTTACCTTTCGGGATCAAATTTTTCTGGATTAGGAAAAACTGCGGGATCTCTGTGCATAGCATAAATAGGAATTATTACAGTCATGTCCTTTGGAATGGTTATTCCCGTGTCTCCTAAAAGGTAATCTTCAGTTGCCAATCTTTCAAACCTAAATTAAAATGTAAATGTATGTTATTATCTGTACCTCAGAGCCAGACTAACGTAAATCCAAAAATTGCGATTTTTTGTTTATTAGTGCATGTATGCAGAATCCTATTCCGCATCGAGCCATATGAAGGTAATCCGAAAAGAAAAAAAAAAAAAAAAAACTTTTTCCCGCTCTCCTGTAAAGTAGCGATTACCTGACATACAATAGTCTGGCTCTGAGGTGCAGATATTTGCATTGAATATCCAAAGACTGTTTTGCTTCAGAAATTACAGTTAGTTGCTTTTTACTTAACACTAGGATTACGGAAGGAGTCATTTTGATTCCAAGCACACTTTTTTACTTCTTTTTACGAAAAAGGAAGTATTGTATTCGCAAAAAAATTTTCACCCAAAAATCGGCCTTAATTTCCATTTTGCTCACCCCCAAATGGATGTTGAGTTTTTTTTTTTCAACCCAACCACACGTGGATACATGCCTCGGAACGCACAGACACCCGAAATATCCATTTTGACGATCCCCGAGTTAATTACAACGCGTTTTCTCGTGACGTCTGTATGTACGTATGTATGTGCGTTTGTGTGTATGTGTGTCGCATAACTCAAGAACGAAATGGCCTAGAAAGTTGAAATTTGGTACGTAGACTTCTAGTGTGGTCTAGTTGTGCACCTTCTTTTTTGGTTGCATTCGTTATGCTCCAAATGGTGTTATAATTTGGCGGACACTTGGCGATATATCGCCAGTCTTTTGATCGCCAAGTTTTGTCGCCAACTTGGCGACAAATTTGGCGATTTAAAAAAAAAAATTAATTTGGTTTCAATTTGGCCACTGTTGGTAATATTTAAAGAGTAAACTGTTGAATCATATTAAAACTGCCAGTAATGGGGAAAATGACATTAAATTGGAGTAAAAGGAAGTCATGTGATGCACACATCAGCTCATTTTTTGCTACCTGCTCCTCGGTATATTCATAAAAAGCTTAATCCTTCCTTGACTTTTCCTAAATCACCGTGCCAAGCAACAACACAAAGGTTTCAGAAAAAAATTATTATTTTTTTTTTCTTTTCTTTTTTTTTTTTTTTTTTTTGAAATCCGAACTATAAGCGTGGGAGGTGTCATTTTTACCCTTTGGAGAAAAAAAGAAATCTAAATACATCTACAGGTGCTAAAACAGAGCAAAAACTCAAAAATGCTTCTTGGAACATATCATTGCAAGAACTAGAAGCATTCATAATGTTTTTGTACATAAAAGGGAGCATTAGCAGCTACTTTCTGAAATGCAACTGAAACAGCGTTGGTTATTTTAAGGGCATTTTAAACTATTTTTAAATACCTCAGTATACATAAATGAAATGTAAATATTCTTTGAATAAACTGTATATGTTATGATTATTATTTTAAACTAATTTTTAAAAATGTTTAACACTATTCAGGGAACTATCCAGATTTCTTCTCAGAGGGCCTAAATGACCTTCGCCGTATTTCAAAGTATACGAAGACTGTCGTAATTCTAGTGTAAACAAATATGTGATCCGAAGAAATATACATAAAAAAATATATTGCAATTTGTGTAATAACTTTATCAGCAATTTACAACTTAGTAAGAAATATTTAAAACAAAAACACAAAATAAAGTCTGGAGGGATTTAAATGCACTTATCACTCTACTGCATGCGTCATGCATGAACAACATATTTAGGGAAAGCAACACAAAACAGAATGATCAAATAATACAAGAAACAGCAATATTCC
This sequence comes from Uloborus diversus, assembly GCF_026930045.1. Lineage (NCBI taxonomy): Eukaryota > Metazoa > Arthropoda > Arachnida > Araneae > Uloboridae > Uloborus > Uloborus diversus. Next base: position 110,496,189 of record NC_072735.1, read on the forward strand.
CATATCGCTCGTTTGGAAAAAGAAAGCCACAATACGAAATTTTTAATTTTCTTTTTTTTTTTTTTTTCGCTTAAGGGGGTCCGGGACACAAAATCCTCAAATTTTGCAATTTTTTTTTTATAATTTGAAAAATTGCTCCGTTTTTTTCTGCTTAAGAGGACGTTTGAATCTTGTTTCTACCTTAAATATAACGAAAGTTATAGTTATTTTTGTTGCATGCATCTAACGAATGTGTACATAAGTTTAAAACTTTAAACGCGTTTTTCTCCATGATGCAATTTTTCCCGATTTCTTGCATTCAAACTCTTATAAGTCAGGAACCGATAGAGATAAAGTAATGAAACTTGGAGCATATCTTTTTCAAGCAATTTACTTTAACTTTTATTCGGCGAATTTGAAAAAAACGTTTACTTCAAAAATTATGATTTTTTTAAAAAAAAGTATCTTCGAATTTTTCGAAATTTTTCTTCAAATATTTTTTATTTTTTATTGAATCAATATTTTTAAAATCGCCGAATAAAAATTAAAGCTTAGATATATGTGCATACTTTTTTGAAAAAAAATTGAAAATTGACTAACAATATTTTGAGTTATAGCAATTTAAAGCAACCCCATTTTTTTGAAAAAAACTAATTAAATTTAAAGAAAAAAATAATTTTTTTTCATATTTATGTTATGATTTTGTTTATTAAATAAATGATGAATCAGTTCAAAAAATTTCAAAACTCTAAAGTACATAATAAAAAAATTTTCAAAATGTGTCCCGGACCCCCTTAAAGGCCTTCAAAGGACGTTATTTTCTTTGGAAAATAATGACAGATTTTTTTGTTCTAATGTTAACCACTGGAGAGCACAGCAAATTTACTTTTCTTAATGCAAATTGCCTGAAGAGTTCAACTTCAAACGCTTCTCCTGTAAAATTTCATTTCTTCGTATTGTGGCACTCTTCCAAATGAGCGATATAATGTACAGGGTGTCCAGCAAAGGACACCCTGGTTTCAAAATTAAATATCACGGAAACAAAGGACGATATTGGAATAAAATAAACGGTATGTTTACTGTGAAACATATAAAAATCATATACAGGAACTAGGAAATTAGTTTTAAAAACTGCGAACAGGTGGCGCTGCACAATGTAATTGCAATAGGAGTGTCTATAAATAGTGCTGCGAAGAGGTTAGTTGTTTCAGCAGTTGTTTAGTCTCTCAGATATGCTTACATATACGCTAGAAATTATCGTCCAACCTCTTCGCAGCACTATTTATGGAGACTTCTATTGCAATTACAGCGTGCAGCGCCACCTGTTGGCACTTTTTTAAACTAATTTACAAGTTCCTGTATATGATTTTTATGGGTTTCACAATAAACATACCGTTTATTTATACTCCAATATCGGCCTTTGTTTTCGAGATATTTAATTTTGAAACCAGGGAGTCCTTTGCTGGACACCCTGTATATCACCCGCTTTTGTTAAATACAACAGTCCCAAAGGAAACTCTTTACCACCATTTCATTAGTAAAGTGCCATCTGTACTGGGGAATTTAATGGGCTACAAAACAGGTTTTAGTGTATCTTATACTAATTTTTGCCTCTGAAGTGCGCCCATATATCCTCAAGACGTTTCACTTGTTCGAAGATTACACACCATTTACGGCTTCCTGCTAAGTTTTTCTTTGTCTGCATAAGAATATATGTTTGAAAATGAATAGTCCTCCATTTTTTCTTTTAAGCTAATTTCTTCATAAAACGATGTACAGGGTGTCTAGCAAAGGACTCCCTGGTTTCAAAATGAAATATCTCGGAAACAAAGGACGATATTGGAATAAAATAAACGGTATGTTTATTGTGACACCCATAAAAATCATGTACTTAAACTAGGAAATTAGTTTAAAAAGTGCCAACAGGTGGCGCTGCACGCTGTAATTACAATAGAAGTCTCCATAAATAGTGCTGCGAAGAGGTTGGACGATAATTTCTAGCGTGTCTTTAAGCATATCTGAGAGACTAAGCAACTGCTGAAACAACTAACCTCTTCGCAGCACTATTTATAGACTCCTACTGCAATTACATTGTGCAGCGCCACCTGTTGGCAGTTTTTAAAACTAATTTACAAGTTCCTGTATATGATTTTTATGGGTTTCACAGTAAACATACTGTTTATTTTATTCCAATATGGTCCTTTGTTTCCGAGATATTTAATTTTGAAACCAGGGAGTCCTTTGCTTTGAAAAATGAGAAATTTGATAGTGCCTCGCTCTCTTTTATTCAACTGACTTAAAGATCCATATAAGTCCCTCCTGGTTAAGTGCGCCAGCCTGATGAAAATACAGACGTACCAATGTGCCATTCCACGTAAAACGGCACTTTTGTCCCGCACGTATCGCCTCATATATTTCATTGAAAATTGACAATTTGAAAGGGTAATGATAAACATTCCATTGCTTAACAAATTACAAACAAATGTGTGATTCCTTAAGCAAAATATTTCGTCATTACTTTTTTAAATAATTACTTTTTAATGAAATATATGAACCGTCACGTGCGGGGCAAATTGACTACTTTTTCGTGAAATGTCCTAGTACATTTTTTTTTTTCAACGGTTTAAACTATTGCTTTTCAACAAATGAGATGCATTTTCTTTACATTGGAACCTTTGTAATATTAAACTTAATCCTTATACATAAAGGTCTAATCTCTGTCCGGATGTCCGGGGTAAACTTCAAAACTACTGGACGGATTTTAACCATTTTTTCACCATAGATAGCTGCGCAATCGGGGAACAACTTAGGCTACAATTTGTTCCTTAAAAACTTAGTTTTCAAAAGTTATGGTGGAAAACAGCAAATTTCTGTAATTTCCCAATTGAATGATTAAATATAAAATCCATTGTTAGGAAAACTCGTTGCCTAACAACAGCAATATTAAAAGTAATCATAATGTAAATTTTGAATCAAGGCCTCTCTGGAGCAAGCAAGATATTTATTGCTTTCTTAGGAGTTGCATCCTTATCTTTATACATAAAGGTCTAATCTCTGTCCGGATGTCCGGGATAAACGTCAAAACTACTGGAGGGATTTTAACCATTTTTTCACCATAGATAGTTACATCACCATATGTAGAGTAAAGAAATATAAATAGAGAGGCCCCGTCTATGGTAAAAAGGAGATGAAATTGAAGCCGGAATTGTGGGGTACAGCGGTGCAATGATTAGCGGGGTTATGATAACGTGATCGCTTCGCGAGTATAGTTTCCACCAATCTCACAAAGAGACCGTATAAAGTAGCTGGCGGATTGGTTTGCATTTTGATTCATGTATTAATGCAATTTCAAAAACGTGCTCCATAAACTTGCAACAATATCTAAGTTTAAATTAACAATCAATTGAGATTCAGTAATGGAATGTTTTGAATCAAGATGTATCATAAAATACTTAGCAAGAAGCTAAGGATCTTTGGATACAGCGGTGCAACTTCCGGCTTCAATTTCTTAGTATAGCAGGGCCTCTCTATTTAATTTAGTTACTCTATGTGATTAAACATAAAAGTCATTGTTACAAAAATTTGTTGCCTAACAACAGCAATATTAAAAGTAATCATAATGAAAATTTTGAATCAAGGCTTCTCCGGAGCAAACATGATTTTAAAGTCATTTAAACATTTGGAAACTCTACTTTTCGCACCCTGAGGGTAGGAGAGCTTTAGTTCAGAGTTAAAGCTTATAGTAGAGAGCTTTTTTTTTCTTTTGTGTGCGTGTGTGTACTATTTAATTAAATGAAGCACGCGCACGGTTTTTTTAGTGATCTTTGTTTTTGTTAGTTCATATTTTGGAAATTCTTCAAAATTTTAATATGCTTAAATTCGTGCTTTCGCTTCTAAATGAATATTTGTTGGTTCTTTACACTTATTGCTATTTTACTTTTATGGGTAAGGAAGAAGCTCGATTTTTAATCACGTCAAAGCGGTGTGTTTTGAGTTCTTTCAGTTAAAACAGAAAACGAAAGAAAGTAGCGATTGTTTCTTACAGTTATTACTGACCCAGGCAACGCCGGGTACATTTGCTAGTATACTAATAAAGCAAAAGTATTAACTAATTCATAAGCAAGTTACAAAAGTACGTGAAATACACCGCCAGCTCAGTCATTTCCAGCCGAGGACAAAAGTTTCGTGCTTATTAGCACTCATCAGCCCGGCATAGGAAAGTGACTGAGCTGGAGATGGAAAACCTCTTAAAGAAGCAAAGAGTGCGAGACAAACTGGTAGCTAATATAGAATTAGCAGACCAGACGAGTGACCGAAGCAATGGTTCGGTTCAACTCGAAGATTGAACGCGAGGCAAGGTATATTCAGTAAATTACCGCCCATTAGCTAGGGCTAAAGCAAAAATACGTGAAATACATATTGAGTGCTAATAAGCACGAAACTGCAGTCCTCGGCTGGAAATGACTGAGCTGGCGGTGTATTTCACGTATTTTTGCTTTAGCCCTGGCTAATGGGCGGTAATTTACTGAAGTTACAAAAGGTTGACTTTGGATGTCCCCCGCACATGACGCATGCAAATAAGTTAAATTTCAATTTACAAAATTATTCAATAAAAATGTAGCTGTGTCTGGAGTATCTTTATATTAAATGTAAAGATTAAGAAAATTGCTTATCCCTGTTTAATTAAAATGATAAGAGATAAGAAAAAATGATAATGAAATTTAAGCATCTCTTTGTGCCGCTCGTGACGGTGGAATGGAGCCAATGGTCAAAGATGATATCCATTACTCAGATTTAAGAAGTCTATCCCAACCTTCAAACTATCTGTCAAGAAGTAGTGCTCTATCTATTTGTACGAATGGGACATTTTACTTCCTTTTACAAAAAATGAAGCATTGTATTCACGAAAAAATTTTCCCCCAAAAATCGGCCTTAATTTCCATTTTGCTCACCCCCGATTGAATGTTGAGTTTTTTTTTTTTTCAACCCGACCACACGTGGAGATGTGCCTAGGAACGTACAGACACCCGAAATATCCATTTTGACGATCCCCGAGTTAATTACAGCGAGTTTTCTCGTGACGTCGTATGTGCGTATGTGTGTATGTATGTCGCATAACTCAAGAACGGAATGTCCTAGAAAGTTGAAATTTAGTACGTAGACTTCTAGTGGGGTCTAGTTGTGCACCTTCCTTTTTGGTTGCATTCGTATGCTCCAAAAGGGGTCTTTTGCTCCTTTTTGGAGGGAAATCATTGTTAATTTTGATGTAAACTCAAGTGGTGTTATAACTTGGCGGACACTTGGCGATATATCGCCAGTTTTTTGGTCGCAAAGTTTTTTTTGCCGATTTGAGGACAAATTTGGCGATTAAAAAAAAATAAGTCTGGTTTCAATTTGGCCATTGTTGGTGATATTTAGAGAACAAAGTATTGAATCGTATTAAAACTGCCAATAATGAGAAAATGACATTAAATTGGAGTAAAAGGAAGTCATGTGATGCACACATCACCTCGTTTACTTATGTATTTTGCACTTATTTTGCACCGGAATTTTAAACTTTGACTTTCACTTTTCCCATATTTGAATGTACGAAACCTTTATGTATCCTGCCCCAAAGTACCAATTTTCTGAAGAACAAAAAGAAAAATTTTGTACTTAAAAATATTGTAGATGTGACTAGTCTCACCCACTATACGTACTAATCATAATTTTGTAAGCGCAAACTTTTATTTTGAAGTTGTTACTTCGGGCTGTGATAAGTGCTGTTTCTTTGTACTCAGATATCGAATTAAAAACCAAAGTTTATATTTCCTGGAATTAAGTTCAAATACATCCGTAACGAGCTGATGTGTGCATCACATGACTTCCTTTTACTCAAATTTAATGTCATTTAGCCATTATTGGCAATTTTAATGTGATTCAATTGTTTGCTCTCTAATTATCACCAACAGCGGCCAAATTGAAACCAAATTTAAAATTAAAAAAAAAATCGTCAAATTTGTCGCCAAGTTGGCGAAAAAACTTGGCGACCAAAAAACTGGCGATATAACGAAAAGTGTCCGACATATTATAACACCACTTGAGTTTACATCGAAATTAACAATGATTTCCCCCCCAAAAAAGGCAAAAGACCCCCTTAAGAACATCCGAATGCAACCAAAAACGAAGGTGCACAACTAGACCCCACTAGGAGTCTACGTACCAAATTTCAACTTTCTAGGACATACCGTTTTTGAGTTATGCGAGATACATACACACATACAGACATACGCATATACGCACATACATACAGACGTCAAGAGAAAGTTCGTTGTAATTAACTCGGGGGTCGTCAAAACGGATATTTTGGGTGTCTGTAGGTTCCTAGGCATATATCCAGGTGTGGTCGGGTCGAAAAAAAAAAACTCAACATTCATTCGGGGGTGAGAAAAATTGAAATTAAGGCCGATTTTTGAGTGAAATTTTTTTCGCGAATACAATACTTCCTTTTTTGTAAAAGGAAGTAAAAATGCCTCAACCGAGCAAATAGATTGACTGATTGAAAAAACTAGTTATGATAGATTCTAGCGGGTTTCAAAAAACCATTTGTTAGATTTTAGGACACTTACACTTTAGTAACCTTCTGCGTGAATTTGTGCCTTATTTGCTTTAAAATCAATGAACTGCAAGCGATGCTGTTACAAAATAAGCTACTGAGATTAATTACGCATAACATTTTGAACGAATTTGTCAGCCCAACGTGAAACTTCTACACATTCTTAGTCGTTTTACATAAATCTAATTAAAGTCTCAGGAATTAGTTGAGAATGTGTGAATTTTTTTATGAATCAGCAACCCTGCTTAAAATGTTTTTAATAAACTAATAAGCTGAAAATTTTGAATGTATTCAATCAATGGCAGCTTCGTTTCGAATCATTTTTGATTTGCCGTTATTTGCAAAAATTTGCAAAATATTCATGTGTAGTCATTTCAGAAGAGGAAAATAGTTATAAATTTTACTGAACCTTATTACTGGTGAGTACAGACGCAAGGTCTCGGAAATAACGTTGTCCAAATATCTCATATCCTGGATGGCTTCATACGTAATTTCTCCCTAAAAGGAAAAAGTCAATATTCTGATAAAAATGCGTATTTTTCTGCAGAAATAAAGTAACATAATATGAGTTCAGGCAGCGAGAAGCAAAGGGATGTAAGTAGATTTTTTAAAGGTTTGAGTAAAACGTGTTTAAAGTTCAGATCCAAAAGGTAGACTTTCGTTGAATATTTTTTTTTCTTTTTTTATCTTTGCTGGCAGCACCTACCTGAACCACTAGTGCCATCTCATGCCCCATTACAGAGAAGAGGTTCTCCTAACATTTGCACTAGAATTTTGAAATTTTTAGTTTTGGTACTTACACCCCTTTGCTTCTCACAGACTAAATTATTAGTGAATTGCATATCTTTAACGGCAGTCAAACTAATAATTGACCAAGGAACTAAATTTTACGATGAATTGTAGAGAAATTATTTTTCAGAATCTTTTTTTCCCTTTTGCAAAAGCATTATGACTCCAAGAAAACAAGAATTTCCGTCCAGAACTAAACGACCCTACTTTCCCGTATACCAATATCGACTTTTTAGTATCAATATTCTCAAAATTAGCTAAAATTGCGAATTATTTCAAACGTAATTTTCTAACATTTTAAACTGATTTTTAGAAATGAAATATGCCTCGCTTATCTAAAGAAATAGATGCGTAAAAAATTAAAATAAAAGAAAAAATAAAGTAGTAGCTCCTTTTAAATAAAGCAGCTAATATATATATTTTTTTCCATTCAAAAAATTCTTTAATCGCATTCAAAAAGGAAAAAAAGTAAAAATGATAACCTCATTAAGATAAATACAAAATAAATAAAAAAATAAAAAATGTTTCTTTTCCACCGTTGCCAAAATAAATAAGTAAACCAATCGATAAACAATGAATAAATGTCAACTTAAAGAAATTATTTTCATATCCAAAAAAAAAAAAAAAAAAAAATCGTCTGCTCATATCTTTTTGTAGAAACATAAAAAAAATTTCGAATGTCTTCGCCAAAAACTGAATACATAAATTAAAACTTTAGTGTGAAAATAAAAAAAATCTTACCAGCAATAATTACACTGGTGTGCAAAAATTAAGGACGAAGTCGAAAAATTAGCATATCAGCTGAACGAAGAGGCAGAGCGGACAGAAAGACCAATCAGGAGATTAAGTACGGTGATGTACGGTAGCACATGCGCAGATATGCAGGCAGACGTAATGGGGGAGTGTCTGAGTAGTATGAAGCATGTTGTCGGTGTAAGATCAGTATTTCTGGCAAAGAGATTGCATGCCGTATAGCAGTTAAAATCACACCGAGTTGCTGCCTCGGCGAGAAATGGTGAATAATCAATCTGTTAGACGACATCTGGATGCTTTTACCCGAGGTCGAATCATTGGGAAGTTGGAGGAAGGCCGCAGTGTGACCAGTGTGGCTGCAGAGTTCGGAATTGCTCACAGCATCGTTTCACGACTTTGGAGACAATTTCAAACTACAGGAACAGCTATCCGGGGGTTCAGTAGTGGTCGTTCGCGAGGAACCACACCCGCAGATGACCGGTATATTGTCTTACAGGCCAGAAGAAACAGGCGGCAGACAGCGGGAGAAATCGCTAGACACACCACACAGGCGACTGGACGACCGATATCGTGTTTTACCGTGGCCAGAAGACTGCACGGTGGTGGTCCGTTTGCACGACGCCCTCTACGGTGTGTACCTCTAACGCCTGCCCATCGGAGACGGCGTTCTCTGTGGTGCCGGGAACACCGGAATTGGAGAGACAATGAATGGGGACGAGTACTCTTTACAGATGAGAGCAGATTCAGTCTGAGTAGCGATTCTCATCGCATACACATCTGGAGAGAGCGGGGAAGCCGCAATCATCCCTCGAACATCATTGAAAGGGACTGGTATGGAGGTCGCGGTGTTCTCGTTTGGGGAGGCATCATGCTTGGTAGTCGTACAGACCTTCACATCTTCGACGCAGGTTCAGTCAACGGGACCCGTTATTGTAACGAGATTCTTCTTCCATATGTGCGTCTTTTTATAGGCGCTATGGGTCCGCAGTTCCTTTTCATGGACGACAATGCACCATGTCATCGCACAGTAGCTGCCGAACAGCTCTCAGAGAGTGAGGATATTGAACGTATGCATTGGCCGGCACGATCTCCGGATTTCAATCCCATCGAGCATGTATGGGATTTTCTAGGCAGACGCTTGGCAGCTTGGACCTTACCACCAGTAACGATCCGGGAACTTCGATTGGCGCTGCAAGACGAATGGGCAGCAATGCCTCAACAACTCATTGACACCCTCATTCTCAGCATGGGCAGATGCTGTGAAACCTGCCTAGCAGTCGGGGGAGATCATATCCCCTTCTAAAGACCGGATGTTTCTTGCTGGACACCCATCACAGGGATGTTTCGGCCTTCAGTCGCATTGCGCTCCATGCTACTTTTTCAATAAAGCTTCTTTCTATCCCTCTGATTTCTCTTTTAGTAAGTGTTGCTAACATTACACATGTACTTACGTATTGGGGATCTTACGGTATTAAATGTGTTGATTTGGAAAGCTTTTGTACAAAGTTATATTGAAAAAACCGTCTTGTCCTTAATTTTTGCACACCAGTGTATTTCACCGTAAAAACCATGGCTGCGGAGTCGGAGTCGAATTCAATCACATTTTAGGGTAAAAGTGTCAGAGTCGGAAGTCGAAGGTTTTTTAATTTAAATACTCGGAGTCGGAATCGGACATTTTCCCTCAATGTCCGTAACTCTGAAAATGTTTGGGGAGTCAGAGTCTACTTCTTTTGGGATAAAGGAGTCAGGGTTGTGGAGTCGATGAGTTTAAAATTCCAAGAGTCGGAGTCAGTCATTTTCCCTTCGAGTCTAAATTTTTGCCAAAGCTACGGAGTCGGAGTCGAGGAGTCAGAGTCTGATTAATTTTCGGGTACAGGAGTCGGAGTCAATTGCCTTAGAATTCTAAGGGTCAGAGTCGGGAGTTGGTCATCAAGAGCTATTTCCAACAAAGTTTGTTTAAAGTAAAGTACCTTTAAGTGCGATCTATATTGACTTTTAATTTCTCCGTAGGCACTAATGCTTAGTTTTTTTTAACTGTTCAAAATTGAGCGAAAAATTGTTCAAATCAGAAAGTAAAATATGGAAATAAAGTGTCCTCGCCGAAAACTTTCGTACAAAAAAAAAAAAAAAATGTTCGAATTGGACTATTCACTCAAAAATTATTAGAGGAGGAAGGGGGGGGGGGGCGAGGACAGACAAATAGACCGACAGAGATATTTTCCCTATCTCTATATACTTACATCCAATTTTTAAATTTTCGACACTTGTTAAATCATTTTGTTTATTTTTGTCTCTTTTTTTTGCGATATTTTAAAGATACATTAAAGGGGTGTAGTTTCAAAAAAGTGATTTTTTTCTTTTTTGTTTCATCTTGTAGTTAAACATTTCGAAAATATATTACGAAAATTTCAAGTCACTTCGAGCAAAATTCTCAAAGTTATCAAGTATTCAGTCTCCGCTCCTTCAAACTGTAGCTCCGATAACTGCCAAAGAATGCAACTGTTCTGATAGCTACGGACGCTCAGAATGTCAGTGCTGCTTGCTTGGGGTTAGTAAAATACAATATAAATAAATAATGAAAATAGAAAAGGCTGAGGAAATCGAAGCTGCTACAGGGACTGTCTTCTATGGAGCTGGAATTGATGCCTTTTAGCTTCTAAAACTTCAAACGAGTTTTTCTCAAAACCACTTTTTCAAAGTCGGTGTTCACCCCTATTTTAAAACCAATTGACCTATCCATTTCAAATTTTGTACACACATTCTGTATTACAAAAAATCTCCCCCCTACGTTGAGTTTGATTTTTTTTTTTTTTAATGCGTTTTTTACTAACAAAGTAGCGAAATGTTTCGCGAAAAAAAGCGCTTTTAACCAGGGCTTTAGAATCGATGTCGAAGTCGGACTAATTTTGAAATAAAGGAGTCGGAGTCGTTCGAAAACAAGCCGACTCCGGGCTTTTTTTTCTTTAATTTTCCCCGACTCTCCTTGCATTTTTTTTAAAAAAATGACTACTGAGTTTGATTGCGTGTATAAAGGCCTACTAATAAGAAAATAACTGTGGCAACCAGCTGGCTTGATTGTTTATTGAACATTCTGCAACAGCTACTGACGCTGTCACCAAGTTTGCTTGTTTTTTAACTTTATTTAACTGGATAATAACTGTCAGCAAATAGTTTTGCTGCCTAACCTTTTATGAGTAATCACTTTCAAATAAAAAAATATATATTATTTTTACCTCGATCTCAGTTATAAAATAGTAAAAGGAATGTATGCATTGCTTGAGCAAGTCGGGAAATTCTCTGAAGGTGCTTGGTAAATGTAAATAAGTGTTGGTACGAAAGTGCGAATCCAAAAGATCCGATAAAATATAACTGTTATTTTTCTTTTAAATCTAAAGACTGTATCTATAAGCTTGATTCTCACTAAAAAGTACAAAATAAAATCAGTATATGATTAATCGGTTACAACACTCTATAATTGCAGTTAATCTTAAAATCTTCATATATTAGGATTAATTCAAAAGCTGCTAATAAAACTAAAATTAAAAATTGAGACAAGAAATGTAGGCTTACGTAGTAAAAGCTATTCGTACAAAGCTGTATACCGTCGCATTTTGTGTAAAATTTGCTCCAGACGTACATGTACTCGACCTCTACCCTCAATATAGTGCAATATTTGCGTTGAAATTTTTTAAATGAAATTTAAGATTGAAAATTCAGGAAATGTTTTAGCATTAAAGTATTTATATTTTTATAAACTCTGAAACTTTAATTTGAGGTGTCACCCACCAGATGGTTGTCACCCGGGAGGGGAGGCGGGTAGACAGCCTCCTCTCAAGAAAAGTTTTTTGATATCAAAAAAAAAAATTTTTTCGCTCAAGTTACAGCTTTAAAAAGATTAGATCAACATCTATTTGTTAATCATTAAAGGGGAGCAAAGTCCTTTTCATTTTCTTAAAAAATGGGATTTTTTAAAAAAAATCTCACTTTTAAAATCGCAACTATTGGATAATTTGATTTTCAAATTGAATTTCTAACTTTAGGTTTACAATAAAATGCAACGCAAAAATTTTATAAAAAGGAGGGGAGGGGATTTGAAAATAAATAAATAAAAACGTCGGAGTCGGACGTTTAAAAATCCAGGAGTCGGAGTCAGAGTCGGCCATTTTTCTTCCGAATCCGCAGCCCTGCTTTTAACTTCAAATGACCACCAAAAATTCTGAAGTCAAACAAAAAAAGATCTGAGAACGTGGGGGGGGGGAGGATTAATTAATAATTCGACTAAGTTCAAATAGAATTTGATTTCAGATAAATGTCAGCTGAGATACAGTAAACGCCGCAAATCATCTTTCTCAAAATATTCTCTGGAAAAAGCTCTGTCACCGGCTTGTCTTTGGATATTTTTTGATCACAAATTTTAAAATATTCTTAAAGCCATACACAATAAGGCACAAAAGGTTTTAATAACTTAATCAAACCATTTTCTAAAAAAAATTTAAAAAAAAAAAACAACGGTTTTGAGTTAATTCAGAATTTTGCAAACGCTACAGTAATGAGTGTTTCGGTGGGATTTTCCTAAACTTGACAGCTATGAGCATTTCCAACTCAAATGTTCTGAGCATCTTGGTATTTCTATTTCCCATTTCTAATTGTAATAAAATTTTTACTTTATATGAAAGTTTTATGTTTGTATTCAAACATTAATTGTAGAAAAAAGTATGTATTATTTGATAATATTCGTTTTTCTCATTAAAAGATACCCGGAGCAAATTTTCATTTAGGTTGGATTTTGTAGTTTAATTCTTCTTCCGACTCCCTTTTTCTCTCATTTCGCACATGAACACTACACCATTCAATGATACGCGATTTTAATATTGTGTGTGATTTGAATTGAAAACTTTTATAAGTCCTGACCAAATTGGCTGGTTACTATTAACCTCGAGCTTATTTTTCACGGGTATTGTTTGTGGATACGCCATAATTTCCTTAGTATACTTCATCAAGCTTCATACATAAGTAGTCATTTTAAAGATTGTTTCACTGAAGCAAGCTGAAAATAAACAAGTCACAGTTTGTTTGCTATACAAAAAATTATGCTTAAAATTCTGTATTTTTGAATTCGCGCAGTCAAAAGCAAATGATTCGCACGGGTCAGCTGCTTATTACTTGACAGCTGTAGTATATTCAGCTGTATGGGAGATCCGTGGAATGTCTCCCCCCCCCCCAAAAAAAAACCGTGTCTGTAATTTTATTGCTCATTTGTGTGTTTCATTGCACTGGTTTTCTTTTCCTAATTCCAATTTAACACGGAAAAATTAATAGTTTTCCTTATCAATGAACTTGTTATAAAGGCCATTGAAACCTAATTTATTAAACCAAATCAGTGAGTTCCAAAGGGGAAAAATGTCAAAAGTGGCAAATGCATTTAAAATGTATTTTTAAGGGTAATTGTATCTAAGGGAAATGTATTTCTAAGGGTAAGTATAATCCGTGAAGCACAAATAATATAAATGATTTTCCATGTGATTTAGCATTTTTCTCCGCTATGTTGTTCGAGGCCGTGGTGACCTGGTCAGTAAGATGTCCGACTAGTAACCTAAGGGTCCCGGGTTCGATGCCTGCCGGTCGAAGATGCCCTGTGTTCGTTAATGGTGGCAGGAGCACGTTTAATATGTCGTGGTCACAAAGTCCTTCAAGCGAAGCAATACCTCTGTGGATACTGGACGAGGGATTTCTGGGCTTCTGATCTGGATTAAAAAACAGAGCTGTCATCAGGGCCCTATCCAACAGGTAAAACCACAAATAGGGGTACACTGTTAAAAAATGTTCCTGAAATTTAACGGTAAAAGTTACTGGCAACTATGTTGCCAGTACTTTTTGTCGTAAAATACTACTATACTGTAAGATTTTACGGTAGAAAAAACAAGAACGCTGTGGCTAGTTGTACTGAGTAAAGCCCTGGTTTCCTAGGAGCGAATCGCCCTTCTTCGGCGTCGCTCTTCGCCGAAAGGAAAACTTGATTCTTCTGCGCATGCGCGCCCGAGCTAAATCGACGTCGTGAATGGCCACGCCGGAATCACTTGGCTTTAAATTCAGTCACGCCGAGGAGCGACGCCGACGATCGGCGTGTTCGCTCCTAGGAAACCAAGGCTTAAGAAAAACGAGACGCGCGTAATCGGGTCTGAACCTACGCCCGCCGACGAACCGTGATTCGAGAGCGCTTCGCTATCCACCACACATGTTAGACGCGGAAGGTGAACGGAGATGGAGAAATATATACCTCGCACTATAAGTCACGTGGTGTACAAATTGGCGCTGCTATCGCTTGCTTTTTCCCGTAAATTCAACGATAAAACTTTTCTGTACTTCAAACACTCCGTTTTACCGTAATAGTTACTTGAAATTTTTTTTGAATTTTTACTTTCTTCTATATTTAATATATAGAAGAAAGTATTGGATTTGTGCAAATTTTCGAATTTTGACGGATTCGATCGTTTTGAGGTGTGCTGAGTCCGTTTCGACTATTTTTGGAAAATGTCTGTCTGTCTGTGTGTATGTGTGTGTGTGTGTGTGTCACGTCTGTGTGTGACCAGTTTTTTGTGGCCGCTCTACAGCAAAAACTACCGCATGAAATCGAACGAAATTTCGTACACATATGTGCCCCTATGTGAACTTGTGCCCATTGGTTTTTGGCGCGAATTCCTCCAAGGGGGGTGGAGCAGTGGGACGTTTTTTGAGTTACGCGTGCTTGCTATTCCTCAGGAAGTAACTGGCGGAATCAACCAAAATTTGATCCATATGTTGCTATTAACAGGAACGGGTGCTGATTCAATTTTGGTGTCATTAACTCAAACAGGGGTTGAGCTATAGAACGTTTTTTGTCGTCAATTGTGACTGCTGTATCTCAAGAAATAATGAACGGAATCAAAGAAAAATTTATCGACAAGTAGCCCCTAGAGGGTATAAGTGCTGACTCTATTTTGGTGTCAATAGCTGAAAAGGGGGTGGCGCAATCGAACGTTCTTTTTTTTTTTCTGATTGTGAGTTCCGTATCTCAAGAAGTAATGCTACCTTCTGGATGAAATTTGGAATAAATGTGAATCCATATATAAACAGGCGTTGGTTCAATTTTGGCGCCAATTGCTCCATGGGGGGCTTTTTTTTTTGTGTGAATAAAAATAGCTTTATAAATGCAACAATAAGAAAGATAAATTGTAATAGACTGTCGTCTGCGTATTTCGCGTGATTTTAACTGTTGGAAAATAACCAGAAAATCGCGATGATTTAAAATTTTTAACTGTTGCCATCTTGCGTTTCTTAACGAATAAAATATTTGTAATTAATTCAAGCAAGGCTTTTAAAATAACTTTCAATTTTCGCTCTTTGCTTTGCTTTTGTAATAATTCAGACATTGGGATGGTCGTCAAGTTTTTGCATGTGTAATTTTGTTTTTGTTGGGAATAATTCTTCCTCGTCAAGCATGGGGAGGGATCAGAAAAAAAAAGAAAAATATAGAAGAAAGCTTCGTGATGGCCACAACATACTAGTTAACAGCGTATTTGCTGGACACTAGAACGAGATATGTCTTTATTCTTCCAAGCCTTTAATTTAAAATCATAGTTATGAATAATAACTCATTATTTAAAATCTCTTGAATATGGTTCCACAAATGAGAATTGCATATCACATTGCTATTTGAAGTCACATTATCAGGATTTGATCAAGTTGGTTTTTAAATTTCTTAAATATGAAACCTCACACGTTCTAATAAATATGCTGAATACTTACGTGAGTGTTTTTGAGTACTTCGTCTATCTCAGCAATTAGTTTCTCCTGTACATCCGAATTGAGAGCCAACAAATAGGTAACAAAAGAAATAGTTGACGCTGTGGTGTCGTATCCAGCAAGAAAGAAAATAATGCACTGCGCAACGAGTTCGTCGTGAGAAAGAGCTAAAAGAGTGACAGTAGAAAATACAAAGTTGATTAAGCACGAATTGGTTTGAGTAGAATTGCGACAGCGTGTATACTTTTACAAATAAAAACAATTAAAAAGAGTTAAAAATAAAAATAAATTAATTTGAATTTTGACATCTTGAATTCAAATTATGTTTTTCGCAATCACGTGTTTTTTTGCTTGTGTGCAAGCATGTGTGTATGAAGGCGTGTGTGTTTGTGTCTGTGTGCAGACATGTGTGTGCGTATATGTGGGTATGTGTATGTGTGTGTGTATATGTGGGTATGTGTATGTGTATATATATGTGTATGTGTGTGTGTATTTGTGAGTATGTGGATATATGCTGGTATGTGTGTGTGTATATATGTGTATGTGTGTGTGTGTGTGTATTTGTGAGTATGTGTGTGTGTGTGGGTATGTGTGTGTGTGTGTATGTGTGTGTGTGTGTGGGTATGTGTGTGTATGTGTGTGTGTATTTGTGAGTATGTGGATATATGTGTGTGTGTATGTGTGTGTGTATTTGTGAGTATGTGTGTGTGTGTGTGTGGGTATGTGTGTGTGTGGGTATGTGTGTGTGTGTGTGTGGGTATGTGTGTGTATGTGTGTGTGTGTGTGTATTTGTGAGTATGTGGATATATGTGTGTGGGGGTATGTGTGTGTGTGTGTGTATTTGTGAGTATGTGGATATATGTGTGTGGGGGTATGTGTGTGTGTGTGTAGGCATGCGTGTGTGTATGTATGCGTATAGGATATGGACGCAATCTGGAGAAGGTTTTCGCTAGAGCAGCAGCATCGTGAGACCGGTCGACGGTGGTGCTGCAGAAATTGCTGGCGGGAAAATAAAATGATAGCACCTCAAAAACAGTCAAGTGAGAACAATAAGCAATCGTGATTGCTCAAAAAAAAAAAAAAAAAAAAAAAACTCTGCTAACAGCTGCTTCGACTTTATAAAAGCAAACCTCTTCATCAGTGCAAAGAAAAATAAATCGCTAAGTCCAACTATACGGACCCATGCAGGATATACAGGGTGTATCAGTACAGCGTTTACAGACTTTCAGGGCAGATAGAGTACACCAAGACGATGGGAAACCACATAGCAATGCATGGTCGCTTTCCTGAGGCGACACAAATCACCAAAAAGACAAGACACGAACAAGAGAAGAAAACATGCTTAGTACAGCAAAAAACTAAAAAAAAAAAAAAAACATGAAGGACCGAACGATCGTCATCAAAGTAGGTGTTCGAAATTACGACCCCGGGTCGTGATGCATACCTCATCGTATTGAAGATCGAACGTCAAAGCGAGCGGCAACTAACACCGCGTTTGCGCATGCACCGTCATCTGATGCTTCGGTTTACGTAAGGACATCTATTGTGTACACCAGACAAAAAATTACTAGCAGTTTTGCTGTATTAAAAATAATATACATATTTTCTCCTCTTATTCGTGTCTTGTCTTTCTTGTGGTCACTATCGCGTCAGGAAAGCTTTTCCGACCATTCATTGCTATGTGATTTCCCATCGTCTAGGTGTACTCTATCTGCCCTGAAAATCTGTAAACGCTGTACTGATACACCGTGTATAGCAATTTGAATTCTTGTCCGTCTTTTTCAATCACCCTGTATTTCATTGTGCTTCGTTCAAAGATTTCCTCACATTTTCCGGAAATATTTATATGAAAATGAAAAACATCATACCTTTTTTACTAACATTCCTAAACGCTGTAACATTTCCCCCTTCTTTTGCATAATTAGCAGTCAAGCTCTCGTTGGCTGGATTTTCTTCTTGCTCTTGAACTTCTTTTGAAGTATCCATCAAGAGTTGCAAAAGATCATTTTTAGTCTAGAAGATTTGAATGGTTTATTATTAGCAACTCTGATCGTGCTTGCTACTAGCCAAATTAATATTCAAAATAAAGAAATTTATTTTAGGAACCAGTGGCGTCAGTACGGGGGACGGTCCGACTTCGGCGCCACCCGTCTGGGGGGAGAGGGGACTCCCTAAGTGGAATTGCAAGTTTTTGAAAAATATGAAGCTAAAATGCATTTTTAAGACTACAAATTTGAATATTTTCCGGGGGGGTAAACCCCCGGCTCCCCCTCCCATTTTTATTTGTTTTTTGTACATAAGCCGATTAAAAATTTCGTTATAACACAAATGTAGTTCAGTAAATTACCGCCCATTAGCCAGGGCTAAAGCAGAAATACATGAAATACACCGTCAGCTCAGTCATTTCCAGCCGAGGACTGCTCGAACTGGAAATGACTGAGCTAGCGGTGTATTTCATGTATTTCTGCTTTAGCCCTGGCTAATGGGCGGTAATTTACTGAATATACTATACCTTGCCTTCAATCTTCGAGTTGAACCGAACCATTGCTTCGGTCACTCGTCTGGTCTGCGCTAATTCTATATTAGCTACCAGTTTGTTTGGCACTCTTGGCTCCCTTAAGAGGTTTTCCATCTCCAGCTCAGTCACTTTCCAATGCCGGTCTGATGAGTGCTAATAGGCACGAAACTGCAGTCCTCGGCTGGAAATGACTGAGCTGGCGGTGTATTTCATGTACAAATGTAGTTGTTTCTCAATTGCATTAATTTCATGGTTTCATGTTCACATATTTTTTTCTTTTGCGTCTGTAGAGGGGGGGGGGGGCACCACAAATTACTGCCCCGGGTGTCACCCATGCTAGGTACGCCACTGTAGGAACGAAAGCATTTTATGCACATCTAAATTAATATTGGAAACGTTTTCCTTCAAACAATTTATATTTTATATCGAAGGAAAAAAATGTACCGTTTCAATTTTTGTATTACATTCCGAAAAGATGAAAATAAGTTGATTGCGCAGAATTTATGGATTTTAACAACTGCCGCTGATTACTTATTCTCTTTAAAAACTGTTTTCGAATGCTAAGGTTTTTTTTCACTCTAAAAGCATAACACTTAGTCTAAGTGTGAGAGATCATTTACTAAAAGTAGGAAAGCGATCCTTTTTGAAAAATTTTATAGTCAAAATTTCATTATGCACTATTATTCTTGAAAAATCAACATACAGGGTGTCCAGCAAAGGACTCCCTGGTTTCAAAATTAAATACAGTACCCGCCACTAATAAAATCACTGGATTATAAAATCAGCCGCTTTTTAAAATCAAATCTGGAAGAACAGAATCATTGCAATATAAAAACATGTTTAAACCAACCTTCAATCAAATCACTATCGCCGTTTTATAAAATCAAAATTTTGGACATCGTACGCAAAACGTTGATAAAGTAGCTTCAAAAGTGAAGGAATTGGTCTCAGAAGATGAGAAAATCTCAGCGCCAAATTTTCCTCTTCAATGAAAGTGAGAAAAGCACTTGATAATATACGGATGCTCTTTAGAGCAAAGAAGAAAATACAGTGTTGTACGTTACAAAACATTTAGTAAATCCTCAAACGATATTGAATCTGTACTCTCCAATTGTGTTAACTAAACTACAATACGCCAATGTTTTAAGACCCTTGTTTAAAAAAAAAAACCCTCATGTTTAGTTAAAATACAACTGTATTTTGAAATACTTAAAACAAAAACAAATGACGTAATTCATTTCGTTTTTTAAAGTATTTAAACTTCAAAACGTTTCATTTTTTTAAATGTAGGTATGCCGGTTTATAAAATCAGCCGCTTTATAAAATCAAATGTCCTGAGAACGAATGTGATTTTAATAAGCGGCGGTCACTGTATCTCGAAAACAAAGGACGATATTGGAATAAAATAAACGGTATGTTTATTGGGAAACCCATAAAAATCATATACAGGAATAAGGAAATTAGTTTTAAAAACTGCCAACAGGTGGCGCTGCACAATATAATTGCAATAGCAGTCTCCATGAATAGTGCTGCGAAGAGGTTTGTTGTTTCAGCAGTAGTTTAGTCTCTCAGATACGCTTACATATACGCTAAAAATTATCGTCCAACCTCTTCGCAGCACTATTTATGGAGACTTCTATTGCAATTACAGCGTGCAGCGCCACCTGTTGGCACTTTTCAAAACTAATTTACAAGTTCCTGTACATGATTTTTATGGGTTTCACAATAAACATACCGTTTGTTTTATTCCAATATCGTCCTTTGTTTTTGAGATATTTAATTTTGAAACCAGGGAGTCCTTTGCTGGACACACTGTATGAGGCAGTGACCTTTGCAGTGCTTTGGCAGAGAAGCTTTGCTTCTCACTGCCTCGTATGTCCTGTGCATCTGGTGTAGCTGGTGTTCAAATAAGGAATGCTGCCCCCTTCCCTTTTTATGACTATCACAATGAAAGCGACAATTCCGGAATGAAAGAGCATTTAATAGCATTATCGTCTGATACATTCCCAGAGATCAGCAGGCCCGACAAGAGGCCATGTCAGCCTAGTCGGAAACTTGGGTCCCGGATTTTGAGGGGGCCCAGCGACACTAAAGCAAAAAAAAGGGAAAGAAAAGAAGGAAAGAAAAAAGAAATAAAAAGAAAGGAAAAAAAGAAAAAAGAAGGGGGGGGGGCTCCAAATAAGAGAGTAAAATTTACTTTTAGTATATACTGCTGTTGCACTTAAACTATAGGTAGTTGTTTTCTAGTAAGCAGCTTTGATTTTTTTTCCTTTTTTCCCCTTTTTAGCCTACTTTCCCAGTAAAAGTCAGAAAAAGAAGAAAAAAGCATGAAAGAAGGCTTAATGCATCTTAAAAATATCGCGGAAAACAAAAAAAAAGTCAAAAATAAATAAAATAATTAAATAAATATCGAAAAATTAAAAATTGGAAAGTAGGGTATTGAGATGGGAAAAAATGTCTGTCGGTCCGTCGTCGGTCTGTCTGTCTGTCCCCCCCCCCTAATAACTTTTGAATGAATTGTCCGATTCGAACAAACTTTTTTTTGTTCGAAAGATCTCGGCAAGGACACCTCTTTCCCTTATTTCACTTTTTGATTTGAACTATTTTTTGTTCGATTTTGAACAGCTCAATAAAACTTAACATAGGAAATTCAAGGCAATTCCGAACTGTGAGGCGAATTTGCTTCAAACAAACTTTGTAGGAAAAAGTTTTTGATGAAAAACTTGTATTTAAAATATCTTTTTAATTTGAATAATTTTCCGTTCAATTTCGAACAGTTCAAATCCCTCAACATTAGCGCCTACGGGGAAACTGAAAGTCAATGTATAGATTCCGTACTTAAGGCGAATGTTTTTCAAACAAATTTTGTTGGAAATAGCTCTTGACGCCAAACTCCAGACTCCGACTCCGAGAATTTAGGGGCACCTGACTCCGAATCCGACTCCTGTGCCTGACAATTAATCAAACTCCGACTCCCGACTCCGACTCTGACTTCGTAGCTTTGGCAAAAATTTATACACGGAGGACAAATAACAGACTCCGATTCTTGGATATTCGTCTCCGACTCCTTTATCCCAAAATGAGATTGATTCCGACTCCGACTCCGCAGCTATGGTTTTAACTGTGAAAAAATTATTGTTGATATGACTTGTTTTTATTTTCACGCTAAAGTTTTAATTTAGGTATTCAGTTTTCGGCGAATAAACTCGAAGTCATTTATGCTTCTACATAAAGATATGCGCAGACGATTTTTTTTTTCTGACAATGAAAATCATTTCTTTAAGTTGACATTTTATTGGAACTTCGAAAATCATTAGCATTCAGACTAAGTGAACGAAAAGAGAAAAACATTTTTTTCACACTAATAATTCAATCCTCATATTCAACTCTTTGTTTAAAGAAGTGTAGTGCATGAGCGATAAACAAATATAAAAAGAAACAATGGGTGTACATTGTAATAAGGTTTTAATTACTGAAAAAAAATGAAAAAGTTTTATAAATCTATACACATTTCTTTGAAGTCATTGATTAACAATACACTGATTTAAAACATCAAACTATTGATAACAGTACACATACAGCTTCAGGACTAAAAGGGTAAATCAATTAAAGAGAGTTGGAAGGATGAGATAAGCGATCTGGAAAATATATCTTAAAAAAAAAAGCCCAGAAAGGAAGCTTGCTATTGAGAATAAAACTGTGAATAGACTGTTGTGAACATTTAACTTACCTTTCCTGTCTGCTTTCTTTCCTTGATCATTTCCAGAGAAGCATCTCTAAAAAATTTAATTCCACTGGGTGGGAAAAGACATATCTTGAAAAATCTCATCAACTGCGGCAACATAACTGAAAAATATCAAATGCATTTACATTTTTTTTCCTTTTTTTATTGTTTTTAAAAGTCATTTTTATCTTATTAGTTTCAAGTTATTAAAGAAATTATTTTTTTTCCATATATGAAACATATGTTTTATCATCGTGCACTGTTAAAGCATTTCAGTTCGCAAATATACATCCGTAATTGCATTAAATGACACTTAAAATTGCAGGCTAAGAGTATATTTAGAGCTGTTATCGTCGCCGGCGTCTGAAATTAAAACCTTGGCAAAAATGCAAGCAATTGGAAATCCTTTTTGCTTCTCTGCAAAAACCAAAACAAAGTCCTTACTTTTTGACTTCACAGTATCAATATAGTTCTTCCATGGCAGAGAACAAAAGTTGTCCGAAACTCAAGTTTTTAGATTCTTGAGTTAAATGTTGAATTTAGCTGATAGAAGTTCCCGAAGGAAGAAACAACTATGATTTCACACTACAATAATTTTTGAATGAAATGTTGATTTCTGTATCTCAGAGCCAGACTAACGTAAGTCACATTGTTGCTACTTTTCAGGAGAGCGAAAAAACTATCGCCTGGTGCATGCAAAAGATGAGGCGAGCGGTTTTTTTTTTTTTTTTTTTTTTTTTGAGCAATCACATTGCTTATTGTTCTCATTTTACTGTTTTGATGTCCTATCATTTTATTTTCCCGCCAGCACCCTCTGCAGCGTCACCGTCGACCGGCCGCCTTACGATGCTGCTCCTCTTGCGAAAACAGTGTCCAGGTTGCGTCACTATCCTACACTTACACGCATACATGCACGCACGTACAAACAAACACATACACACACATACATACACCTACACACATACACAAACACATACACACACGCATACACCTACACACATACACAAACACATACACAAACACACATGCCTACACAAACATATACATACCCCTACACACAAACACACATACCCCCACACACATAAAAACATACGCCTACATACACACACACACACACACACACTTGTGATTGCGAAAAACATAATTTGAATTCAAGAGGTCAAAATTCAAATTATTATTATTATTATTGTTTTTTTTTTATCCTGGTAAATAAATATAACGTATTTGTAAGAATGAAGGCTTTCACGGACGGTGTCAATAATGTTGTAAAATTTCGGGCTGTTGTGCCGTGGACAACACTCAGACCACGGAACAACAGCCCGAAATCTTACAACATTATTATAAAGGATTTATTTTTTTATAGAATTACGTTGTGATGACTCGATGCTAAGATTCTGTACATAAATGCATAAGAACAGAAAAAATGCCATTTTTTGACTTACGTTAGTCTAACTCTGAGATAGATTTTTCTTAATAAATATTTATGAGAAAACTTTCAATATTGACTTCAAAGTTATAAAAAAATAGATTTCGGGCTTAACTTCTTCGCTGATTATGGAGGATATATGAGATATATATGTATGGGAGATTGTACCTGATTTCATTCTCATCGAGATCAAAGTTATAGACTCCAATTCTTAACTATATAATTAACTGTACTGAAATAATTATATTTATGCTGGTGTTGATGCATTTCTAGCGTCAAAAACAACTGCTTTTGCCTGGTGTTTAGACCGACAAAGTTTCAATTTTTATATCTAAAAAAAAAACGAGCTGATGTGTGCATCACACGACTTCCTTTTACTCCAATTTAATGTCATTTCCCCATTACTGGCAATTTTAATGTGATTCAATAGTTTACTCTCTAAATATCACCAACAGTAGCCAAATTGAAACCACATTTAAAATTAAAAAAATCCCTCAAATTTGTAGCCAAGTTGGCGACAAAACTTGGCGAAAAAAACACTGTCGATATATCGCCAAGTGTCCGCCCAATCATAACCCCACTTGAGTTTACATCGAAACTAACAATGATTTCCCCACAAAAAGGGGCAAAAGACCCCTTTAGAATCACCCGAATGCAACCAGAAGAGGAGGTGCACAACTAGAACCTACTAGGAGTCTACGTACCAAATTTCAACTTTCTAGGACATACCGTTCTTGAGTTATGCGACATACATACACACATATACACATACGCACCACGCACATACATACGTACATACAGACGTCACGAGAAAACTCGTTGTAATTAACTCGGGGAAACGTCAAAATGGATATTTCGGGCGTCTATACGTTTTTAGGTACATATGTATGCGTGGTCGGGTCGAAAAAAAAACTCAACATTCATTTGGGGGTGAGCAAAATGGAAATGAAGGCCGATTTTTTAATGAAATTTTTTTTCGCGAATACAATACTTCCTTTTTTTGTAAAAGGAAGTAAAAAAAATCGATCATTGTTCCAGACATTTTTCTCCCTTCAATTTACAAATTATTATTTTTTAAATTTTGATATCTTTGACTCACATAAGTTCCAAATACATTATTCCTAATGTATAGAAAATCCTTACGAAAAATCACGATTCTCCAGCTGAGTTTTGTAGTCAGAACATCTCGTGCTGCTTTCACAAATTTGTTTTCCGGATCGTTGTGGGAGTCAAGTTTGATGGAGAAAGCCGAGCTTGAAATAACGTCCATTGCAAAAGCACTGTAAAATCTAGGAAAGGAAGAAATAATAAGTTTTGCAATTCAACTTTTAAGCAGGTTCGAATTTGAAATACCATTTCTTGAGTCATAGTAGGTATCATTCATGATAGGTTTGCTTTCATTGCCTAGATCGATTCCCTTAAATCAGTGGGAGAGTTTGTTCTAAAATCATTTGACATTTTCATATTAACATATCTCTCAAATATTAATAACTACAGCCAATGAATGAGCTGAAGATTGGATGAAATACGTTTGTGGAGTGGTAACACATGCACTGAAGTTAAAACCTAACTTCACGCAAAAATTTTAATTGACAAGTAAAGCGCCGAGTATCAAAACCAGCTTTCGTACTGAGTTTTTAAAATTGTTTTTGCTTCGTAATTTTATACTTCTGGCTCGATACTATAGTCTACGTAACGAGAATTGGCATGTCAAGGCCAAATAACTTTCTCGCTCTCCATCTTTTTCTCCTTCTGGTTGTCATGGTTATGGCACCTTTTTCCCCATGTTGCTTCTGCAGATGTTATGTCTTGCAGAAGCAACATGGCAGAAAAGTTAATAAGTACTGTAACCATGACAACTTGAAGAGGAGAAGGGTATAGAGTGGGAAAGTTATTTGACCATGATATGCCGATTCTTGTTTTGTAGGTTGGTAATACCACGTTATAAAGCGATTTTAAAAAAATTCTTCTTACTTGGGTCGAAAAACGCTGCAAATATATATATATATATATATATATATATATATATATATATATATATATATATGTGTGTGTGTGTGTGTGTGTGTGTGTGTGTGTGTGTAAATACATAAAAACGATTTCCAAACTAGCTCAACACATGCTTCTACTGAACGGTCCCCTTGAAAATGCACCTGAGTAACATCAATATCATTTTAATGCATTGTTTAATCACGTCAAATCGCCTAATACCATGTGCCGTCATGTCTCCGATTTTTTCCATTATTTTTCTACGAATAGATGTCTATGAGAAAAGCCCAAATTATTTTTTTTAGATTTTTTGAATAAAAATTACGCTTTGGAGAATTTTTTCAAAAATTCGATTTTTGATCATTTTTCAGAGTTACCGTTTTGGCATGAATTCAGAAAATCTCTCTAATTGCTTTATTTTTCAACCAATTAAGCTGAATTTAGTATCAATTTCAAGCTAATATTTTTTCTTTTTCAGTGTGAACGACAGAAAGTATTCTATGAACAGTTGGGTGTTGCCACTCTTTATCTAAAGTCAATTTTTATGTTTTTTCAATTGGGAGATTAAATACACTGTTAAAACTACAGGTTGCGTTTGGCACCTTTCAGTGGTGAAACGCTTGTTCACCAGCGGCACCCGATAGAGAGCCGAAATTGCACCCTTAGCAAGGGTGAAAAACTGGCTCCCTTCACCCAACGTGCACCGTAGGTGAAAGATGGTACCCTAGGTGAGAAAAATGGCAACTTTATTGCTTCCTAGAGAGATCCCCCCCCCCCCGTGTTGTTTGCGTTTTTGAATACAATTGTGTTTTATTTATTTTGATTTATATATACGAAGGCATTTGATCACATTTCAGCTTTCGAACATAGTTTAGAAGTGTTCATGACTTTAATTTGTCTGTTCGTGCACTAACTTTCTTATATTCACACTTGGATTGCTCAGTAATGAATATGTTGTTGACAACTTATACTGCATGATCCGCACTGAAAATGAATAGGGAAGGTAGTTATCAATCATTTGCCGGAACAACCAGAAATATTAAGTAACATTAGATTAGAATCATGGGAAAATAAAAGCGTTCATAAACGTTTAAAATTTTAATCGAGCGTAACATATCAATACTTAGTATAAGATTCGATATTTGAGTATCCTTATGCGTACAAGATAAATACTGATTTAAAAGCCCTTCTTCCCAATGTCAAGTTTTCCGTCAGATTAAAAATAAAAACGAGTAGATAACTACATTCTCTTCATGCAATAACGCTTAAGAAAGATACGTTAACCAAAACACGATGTGAAACTCATGAGTCAAACGCTGAGTGAGAAAGATTTCTTTTCAGGTAGTCCCCCCCCCCCCCCCCCCCGCCTTTGCTGCTTTGTTCGTTTCCACTACGTAGTTATTTCATTTGAGAAGAAATAGATATTGGTATATAGGCTGCTCACGTCGATGCATTTTTATTCCGGAATAAGCAATTCAATTATCAGCTGATTTAAACGTTTTTATTTTTAATGTTGTTGTTGTTCAAGATAGTACTGATAGATAGTTTTAGGTAACAGTTTTGCACGATATAAATAGCAAGATATTAAATATTTAATAAGGTAAACGGAACAATAAGCAGTTTTCAACATACTTTAAACATTTTAAATATGTTCGAAAGCTCTAAGTGCTACAATATGATCAAATGCCTTTACTTACGCGAGATTTCGAAGATTAATCCACGAAATTTTCTGTTTTGTACTTCATTCAATGTGAAAGCAAATTTCGTTGCAACTTCCTTCGTTCGCCATTCAAACTGAAGTTGTCGTTGGACGATAAGTTAGAGCGCATGCGCAATGAGTCGCTCTCCTATTGAATCACTTTTGTTAACGTCGTTCACCCACTGAGGAACCAAAAGCACCTTGACGACACTTCCTAGCCTCCGTTTCACCCTGCGGCACTGTTTTTTCACCCTAGGGTGAAATTCTTTACCCCTGTGGCACTCCTGGTTTTAACAGTGTAAGTTATATCTCCGGAGAACCTACTACGATCTGCATCAATTTTTTTTTGTAGTATATTAAAATCATTCTCTTGCTATGTAGTAAAAAGTAAAAGGGTGTTTTTTGTTGTTTTGAAATAAAAAAAATAAAGTTTGTTTTGCAGAAAATACAAGTTTTCTATTACTTTAAATCCCTTTTAAGCTTAAAAAAGGCCAAAAACTTTTCAGAACAATTGATATTGGACTTTCAAAGGATTTGTATCAATAGTTAATCGCTAAAAAGTTGTTTACTTTTGAAAAGAATTGTGCAAAAACCTCCATTTCAGACTTCGCAAAAATAAATAAAAAACCACTTTTGATTGAAAGTGTACTAAATATTAAGAATAATAATTTGAAGAACAGTATAAAAATATTTTTTAATGGAATTATTTTGCTTTTTTTTTTCACAGTAAAGGAGGGAAAAAAAAAAATACTGTTGAAAACTTTTCTTAGCATAATCTTGTTTGGATTACGTTACACCTGGCAATGAACTTCCACACTTACAGTAAGTACTCCACAACTCTAGATTTCTCTGAAGAAGATTATTTTTGCTGATTGAAGTATATTTTAAAACCTCTGAAATTATTACTAGAAATTCTGACTTTTTCATCTTCTGATACAAAGGAAATAGTAATTTTTTTAAAAAATGCCGTCCGCACAAGCATGCCTTTCATTTTATATTTTATAATAGACGAAAGCTATGTGTCGATTAACTTTCAAAGCGAAAGAAGAATGATGCGTATTGCATGAGTATTGTAAGAGTGGAAGATCATTGTCAGGTGTTACGTAATCCAAACAAATTTAGGCTATGAAAACGTTTCAATAGTAATTATTCCCCCCCCCCCCCCAATCTTTTATTGTCAAAAAAAAAAAGCTAAATAATGCCATTATAAATATTTTTATAAATATTTTTTATACTATTCTTCAAATTATTATTCTTAATATTTAGTACACTTTCAATCAAAAGTGTTTTTTATTTATTTATTTCTTTATTTTTGCGAAGTCTGAAACGGAGGTTTTTGCACAATTCTTTTCACAAGTAAACAACTTTTTAGCGATTAACTATTGATACAAATCCTTCGGGAGTCCAGTATTAAGTGTTCTGGAAATTTTTTGTCCTTTTTTAAGCTTAAAAAGGGATTTAAAGTAATGGAAAACTTGTATTTTCTGCAAAACAAACTTTATTTTTTTTTTTTCAAAACAACAAAAAACACCCTTCTACTTTTCTCTACATAGCAAGAGAATGATTTTAATATGCTACAAAAAATAATTTGATGCAGATCGTAGTAGGTACTCCGGAGATATAACTTATTTAATCTCCCAATTGAAAAAACATAAAAACTGACTTTAGATAAAGAGTGGCAATGGCAACACCCAACTGTTCATAGAATACTTTCTGTCGTTCACACTGAAAGAGAAAAATATTAACTTGAAATTGATACCGAATTCAGCTTAACTGGTTGAAAAATAAAGAAATTAGAGAGATTTTTCTGAATTCATGCCAAAACGGTGACTCCGAAAAATTATCAAAAATCGAATTTTTGAAAAAATTCTCCAAAGCGTAATTTTCATTCAAAAAATCTAAAAAAATAATTTGGGCTTTTCTCATTGATATCTATTTGTAAAAAAAAATAATGGACAAAATCTGAGACATGACGGCACATGGCATTTACGTGAAATGACCCACAGTGTTTCTAACTAAAGAAATACAAGACGGAAGTCACATATCAAAGATAATTCAAACGAAAAATAAGGGAACTTTTTTTTAAAAATAGATTGAGCAAATTTTTATGCAAAACACCTCAAGTAAAACAACGCATACCCTTGTAGATGATGTAATTTCCCACAAATTGAAGTATTAAAGTTGCTACACGCTTACCATTTCTAATAATATTCATGATATTAAATTTTTTCAAGCCATAATTTCAAATTGAGAACAAATTCGCGATTTTACGGGGTAATGATTTTTTTTTTAAATGAAAACTCTAAACTTCTTAAAAACTGTTTCAATATTCGTAACGTGCATTACAAACCATGCGTCATTCCCCATTATTTCGATCGGCATAAGCTGCATTAAGTTTTCTTCCCGTATCTGTTATGAAGGAAAACATATACTTAAGCAGCTGAAATCTTAGAAGGGGGAGGGACTAACAGTATTTTTTAGCACCTTTTGACTGTGGCCCTGTTTCGCCTAAATTCTATGTACATATAACACTTTAAAGGTCTTGGGACCTAATACATATTCTCTCCAGGAGTAGCCCAGAATGTTTATGGGTGGATGTTGAATACAAGTTGCTTTTCATCAAAAAATGCTATATCACATTGCTAGTTTGTTTAATTATATGAATCTTATCAATATGTGGCTTTTTCTTTAGCGTGCTGCCAATTTCATATCCTCAAATAATGTAAAAAAACTGGAACGTCAACCTGTTTCTCATAAATCGTATATTTTTTAAAAGGTAATAGTAATAACTAGTACAGGAAATAGCATCACTGCTCGGAAAAACTAAAATCGTTTTTTGTATCTGATGCTGATCATGGCAAAATTAAGCAATCAAATTTGACTTTTAAACTTTTGTAGAATATTTTGATTAATCTGCTTTATAGAGTGGTCTGGGAGGGAGCATATCTCCCCCCCCCACCCCATAATCTCAACATTATATTAATTGTGAGTGAATATTTGTTATACACAGGTACTAAGTCTTAAGAGCTTTAAACATTTTCATAAACATCACCCATTTCGTAACATAGATAAATTATGCGCAATGATGTCTTGCGGAAACGCTCCAGAAGATACAGATTGATTCTCTTCCAATCACCCGGCCAGGGCAGTCATTCCAAGCTCGTTAGCTTGCGAGATCGAGATTATCGCTCACGTGATCGGTTGTGACGTAGAAATGTCGCAAAGTAGTTTTTTAATCTACTCAAACCTAGCCGCAAGCTAAGTTCGAGTAGATTAGAATACTACTTTGCGACATTTTTACATCACAACCAATCACGTGAGTGAGAATCTTGATCTCGCAAGCTGACGAGCTTAGAATGACCGCCCAGGGAAGGTATTTTTCACGCACACGGTGAACCGCGAGGAGCACTGGTGCTCCATCCGATTGTAAGACAACAGTGTCATCGATGCAATTTTCAACACAATTTCCTTCACCATCTTTTCTTTATCTTTACTAATAATAAAGCTGAATGTCCCTCTGTCTGTCCGGATCTCTGTCTCTCAGGATCTCTGTCTGTCAGGATCTCTGTGACGCGCATAGCGCCTAGACCGTTCGGCCGATTTTCATGATATTTGGCACAAAGTTAGTTTGTAGCATGGGGGTGTGCACCTTGAAGCGATTTTTCGAAAATTCGATGTGGTTCTTTTTCTATTCCAATTTTAAGAACAAAAATATCATACGATGGACGAGTAAATTACGAAATTATCATAACGTGGAACCGTAGCATGGGCACAAGCCAATTGGCGAGAAAATTCACCATACATTATTTGTAAATATACAGGCGAACCAAAAGACCTTTTAATTTTCTGTTACGGGAAAAGCCGTACGGGTACCACTAGTCAAATATAAAGAAATAAGGGGCATGCCAACTTCCGGACCACTCTACGGTAAGTCATTTGTACAAAATATGATATCATGTGCCCCCATTTAATCTGCAAGACCTTTATTTTCTTTACCGTTCGTACTAGATGCTTAATTCCTATTGGAAAAATGGGCAAAATGAGACGCTTAGTTAAGATATTAAAATTTTGAAGCGAAACAGTGAGAGTGAAAAAATACGAAATCCAATTATTTTTATGGTTCCTAAGCGCCTTGAATTGCACATAAAGAAGCCAAAGCATAAAAAAGCAATTCTAACACAAGAAATTTGACCTTAGTACAAACAATAATGGGGTTGTTTCCTTCAGTCAAAAGTAGTACTTTTTGTCACTGAAATTGATAGAATAAGCAAAAAAAAAATAATAATATGGACTCAGAAAATATTTTCATTATCCCAACAGTTATTTTTAATTAATTTTTTAAAATGTCCGATTCTTCAAACAAGGCGTGGTCTTTATGACGTCACAAATGATGCACTATGGCGCATCTTTCTGCCGCATTTCCACGTTATGATAATCAAGAAGCGAACTGCAATTGCGCTCTACGCTTGCTATCAACCATATCGTTGTCAATATACATGAGTAAAGATGCGAATTAAATATTTTGGACCGCGAATGGCAACACTGAATGGCATTTCATCATTTTAGATGCACCGATTTAAGTATTTTTTTTAAAAATATTAAACAAAGAAATTACTTAAAAAATGATCAGATTTTATATTTTTAAGCATGCTCTTTCAGAAAAAAATACTTTTAAAATTTTGGAAACGACTCCCGCAGCGTGTTTTGTGTCTTATACCACTTTACACTCGCAGTCAGTTACAACTTTTTGGTAGTGTAGAGGACTTATTATTTTTGCATATTCAGTCGAATTTGCATGTAATTTTACTTTATCCTGGAAAGATTAGCCACCGAGTGAGTGGCAACAGCAAAAACATTTATTTATAAGCGAATCGCTTATTTGCTAGATTCTGTCTCCTACTTGCATGCCTGCTAGTGGCAGGATGTACGACGTCTATGTTTTTTAATTGTAAATAAAAGAGTTTTATTTTATACTCAAGTATTTTTCATATGTTCGCGGCCAATCGACCTCGCGACAGTGGTGACCTATTATAGGACTGAATGCGGACAACCAACGTGAGTGATTTTACATTTTGTTTGTCTTGGTTACTAGTAGTAAAATGACTGAATCCAAAGTAGAGACTAGCGTTGATAGGATTGGTATGAAAATGCCGATTTTTTCGCCTTTAAATGTCAAACTGTATTTTGCTCAATTAGAAGCAAATTTTTCGATAGCAAATATAACGATTGAGCAAACGAAATATAGCCATTTAATTGCTTCCATTGATTCCGAGTATTTAACTTACTAGGGGGCTATCGCCCCCTGCTCGCTATCGCTCGCCAACCCCCGGAACTGCTTACGCAGTTCCCTGTGGATCGCTTCGCGATCCATGCTCGCTTCGCTCGCTCGCTGTATGCCAATACATTAGCCTAGCTAAAATTTTCCGTAAAAATTAAAGTTGGTAATTGCATTTAGGTCACCATCCATTTAACCAATATGAAAATTACGTTCATAATGTTAATTTGTCTGCTTTAGCCAGATTTTCGACAGTTTAACTTTGCTGTATGTAAGATGACTGCCTTGGCAATGTGCACAACTTTACCATTATAGATACAAAAGTGTCTGTCATTGCTTTGGAGAGATTGCACTTCTACCTGTTGGTCCGCGGAAGGTATTTTATTTCCCTTCTACCACCCATTGGAAAACCAATGAAGGCATTCCCCTATCCGCCACCTGGGGACGCGCCCTCTAGGGGTTACAGGCTCCCCCGAGGGATGTATTTACATTATTTACACTCTTATATATTTACATATTTACACTCTTATATATTCTAATCTGAGAAAACTTCCTCATATACACAATTAAAAATGTCCCGTTTGGGAGCCACAACTGACACTGCTTCAAAAGATCTTGTTCTTGATAATGCCACATAGAGCTGGCCATGACTAAAAACAGGCTCAGAGAGCACCAAACATATTTTCTCAAACGTTTGTCCTTCTTGTTGTTATTCTGAATCCTTGCCACGTCACGAACAAAAAATGGTTTAACTAAAAACGCGAAAACTCGCCAAGGCTACTTTGCTTGCACAATACTAAAACTACTATAACCCTAAACAAATTTGGCGAAACCTTTCAGCTGAGAATAAAAGGAATAAAGTAAATTCTTTCTCGGTTATTCATTTTGAACTGAACTGTCGTACTGAAGCAGAGAATAGACGACGCTCAAAGCGCCTACGCGTTCAAAACAACATTGCCGATGAACATGATTGTGGAGCAATGTGTGAAGAATGCGAATTTTGTGGTGCTCTTTATTGGCAGAAAGAGCGTAATACTGCAAATAAATATACTAAATGTTGCCATGACGGAAAGGTGCGGTTACCGGCATTGTGTGACGCACCTGATCTGTTGAAGGAACTGCTGACTGAAAATTCCCCAGCCGCTAAAAATTATCGGCAGCGAATCAGAGAATACAACTCTGGAAATGGCTCGTCTTAAATTGGATTCAAGAACGGTTTCCTGCCTTCTTTGAGCTTTTCTTTGCTGATTAAGGTTGAAATGGGCCACAGCCCGACTCAAACTCATCTCAAAAAAAAAAAAAGTTCGTTGAGTATTCTGTGATTCAAGATTTCAAAACAACGTAGAAGTTTGTTTACATGATTTATCGGCGAAGTGTTGCCAACAGAGGTTTAGAAATTCACCCCTTCATTTGCCGGCACGTAAGAGAATTATATATATAGATGTTTCGGAAATAGTTTATTCGCCGCCTGCGGAAAATCCGTATACTAAGTTAAAAGAAAAATTAATTGAACAGTTTGAGCATTCTGAAAATAAGAAAATTAAAACCTTGTTACAAGACTTAACTCTAGGGGATAAAAAACCTTCACAGCTTTTGCATGATATGCGGGAATTAAGTAACCATAAACTAGATGATAGTTTTTTGAAAAATTTATGGTTAAGCCACCTTTCTTCAAATATGCAGGCTATTCTCGCAATTAGTGCTGAAAGTTTATCGCAGTTAGCTCTTATGGCTGATAAAATTTCTGAGGTAGTGACTCTTCCGTCAGTATCGGTAGTGAGTTCTCCTTTCTCACAAGCTGAAAATTCTAGAATTTCTCGTTTGGAAAACCTAATTGAGGGTTTAACTGAGCAGGTTCAGAAATTATCTGTTCGCAGATCCCGGAGCCAAATTTAGAGGTTTTCTAAATCGCGGTCAAGAAGTAAAAGTTTTAATCGTAACTCAGGTAGTTATAAAAATTGTTGCTGGTACCATAAGACCTTTTCGGAGAATGCAACAAAAAGTAGACCCCCTTGTAGTTATAACCAGAAAAAAAACGAGTAAAGCTGTCAGTTGATGCGGCGTCAACCGTACAGAAATATTTAAATCGCCGACTTTTCATTAATGACGTAAATACAGGTTCAAGTTTTCTGGTTGATACAGGTAGTGATGTTAGCTGCGTGCCTAGATTTCATTTTAAAAGTCATAAAGTAAGCAATCTTGTTCTATCTGCTGCGAATAACACAAATATTAAGACTTATGGCGCAAAATTGCTAGCGGTAGATTTTGGGTTACGAAGGAAATTCACATGGCATTTTATAGTTGCAGATGTCAGTAAACCAATAATTGGTGCTGATTTTTTAGAAAACTATGGCCTAATTGTTGACATTAAACGAAAATCTCTTATTGACCCACTTACATCGCTAACCTCAAATGGTCGTACTTTAAAATCTTCGATACCGGCAATAAAAAGTATTTCTGGAAGTTCTAAATTTCATAAATTGTTGTATGAATTTAAAATTATTACTCAGCCCGCTGCAGGGTTGCAAAGTGAAATAAAGCATAATACATTGCATTATATTCAAACAACTGGTCCCCCGGTGCAAGCGCGAGCACGCCGTTTACATCCAGCTCAACTTAAAATTACGAAAAAGGAATTTGAGTATATGTTAGAGCGTGGCATTTGCAGACCTTCTCGAAGCAATTGGTAAAGCCCTCTACATATGGTTCCAAAAAAGTCCGGGGACTGGCGTCCAACTGGGGATTACAGGTTGTTGAATGAATTAACGCGTCAGGATAGATACCCTGTTCCGTATTTAAAAGATTTTGCACAGCAACTTCATGGTGCAAAAATATTTTCTAAACTTGATTTGTTAAAAGCGTACCACCATATCCCGGTAAATCCGGAAGATGTATGCAAAACTGCTATTATAACTCCGTTCGGATTATTCGAATTTCCGTTCATGAATTTCGGGTTATCGGGGGCCAGTCAGACATTCATGCGATTTATGCACGAAGTGGTGCGTGGCCTTAATTTCTGCTTTGTATATTTGAATGATGTTTTGGTGGCTAGTGCAGATCAAAAAGAACATGAAAAACACCTCAGAATTCTTTTTCAACGTTTCAAAGATTACGGGATAAAAATTAATGTTGCAAAATGCGTATTTGGGGTATCACAGGTAGATCTTCTTGGGCATTCAATAAATGAATCTGGTTTCAAACCTTTACCGGATCGCGTCAAAGCAATTTCAGAGTTTAAACTGCC
Organism: Uloborus diversus; assembly: GCF_026930045.1. Lineage (NCBI taxonomy): Eukaryota > Metazoa > Arthropoda > Arachnida > Araneae > Uloboridae > Uloborus > Uloborus diversus. The sequence continues at coordinate 110,531,962 of NC_072735.1, forward strand.
AAAAACAGTAAAGAGTTTGCGAGCTTTTCTTGGAATGTTGAATTTTTATCATAGTTTCTTGCCAAAAGTCGCAGGGATACAAATTCCTTTAAATGAATATTTAAAAGGGAAAAATAAGAAAGCTAAAACTGAAATTAGTTTATCAGAAGAAGCGATTGCGGCTTTTAACAAATGTAAGGAGTTGTTGGCTAGTGCTACGCTTTTACATTACCCGTCAATGGATGCAAAATTAGCATTAATAACAGATTGTAGCAATTTTGCAATGGGTGCAGCTCTGCATGAGGTAACTCCCCAAGGTCTCAAACCGTTAGGTTTCTTTTCGCGTAAAATAACTTCAACGCAACAAAAGTATTCAACCTATGATCGAGAACTATTAGCGTTATATTGTGCAATAATACATTTCAGATATATGTTAGAAGCGCGCCCATTTGTGATCTATACAGATCACAAGCCTCTCACTTTTGCGTTTAGTCAGAAAAAACGATGCAAAAGCTTCCCCCCTGCGTTTACGCCAACTTGATTTCATTCGTTTTATCGAGGGAAAAGAAAATATCGTGGCAGATACGCTTTCACGAATCGAAGAAATTTCCATCCCCTCTACTGTTGATATGGAATCGTTGGCGAACGCGCAGTTTGAAGATTCGGAGCTTTTAAAAAAATTGAATGACGCAAGTGAAAGCCTATCGCTGCAAATTAAAAAATTTCCGGTTCCGAATTCGGATAAATTTTTACTTTGTGATATTTCAACTTCAAACATTAGACCTATTGTTCCTGACTCTTTTCGTAAAAAAGTATTTGATTCGTATCATAATTTGTCCCACCCTGGTATACGCGCTACGACAAAATTAATAGCTGCAAAATATGTTTGGCTAGGTATGAAAGCAGAAATAAAATTATATTGTCAGGCTTGTTTAGTATGTCAGCGAACTAAGGTTCACCGGCATACGAAATCCCCATATGGTAACTTCCCGCTTCCTGACGGAAGATTCAAACATATTCATGTCGATTTGATAGGGCCGTTATCAATTTGTCGGTGTTATACTTATTGCGTGACAATTGTTGATCGCTTTACGCGTTGGCCGGAGGTTACTCCGATAACTGATATATCCGCAGAAACTATAGCTAAAGCTTTATATTTTTCTTGGATTGCTCGTTTCGGTGTTCCTTCAGTCATTTCTAGTGACCAGGGCAGACAATTTGAATCCTCGCTATTTAAATCATTTGCAAATTTGTTCGAAATTAAACTAAGTAGAACGTCAGGTTATAATCCGAAATGTAATGGCATGGTCGAAAGACTGCACCGTCCATTAAAACAGGCTATTAGTTGTGTTTCAAGTGCGGCATGGGTAGATGCCCTACCTAGGCTGTGGGACGAAGGCATAAAAGATGCTTAAAAACATGGTTTCGTTTGCCAACTTCGGGAACTACGAAAAGTGATATTTTTCTGAATCCTTAGTGTCTACAGATGAAAAAACCTAATGTTCACAAAAAAATAGTGTCCCATTATTTTTTTACAGACCATTAAAGATACATGAAAAGGAGTGAAACTGACAAGCAAGAAGCAGACAAATTTTAAATACTTAAAAAATATTATACATTTAAAATATTATGCATGTACGTTAAAAACATTATGTATATACATCAAAAAATAGTTTTTTTCAAGAAGCAAACTCTTCATTCTGAAATATCATCGTCAGAATCACTGAATTCATTCATTCTGTTTTTGCGTATGGAGTTATTTTCCTCCTGAGAAATTATACAGCTACAGTCACTAGAGGAAAATTATGTGCATGGACAATTTTACGTCTTGCATGTACTACATCTCTTCGAAGAACACAGAGTTTTCGGGCATGTACATTAGACTAGTTCTTGAACATTATCTGATGCAATGGAAATAGTGCTAAATTGTATTTCAATACTGCCCGCATTTATAGTCCATCCAATGTTCTGATGAACTGGGAGCATTGATTAAATCAGTGGTGCTCAACCTACAGCCCGAGGATCAAATGATGACCCATGTGCCCCGTCGTTGTATTTAGTGTTAAAAACCGAAAAATATATTCTAAAACCTTCCAAAAATACTAGTAATCTTTTTTCGGTGTTATGAATTTTGAAGTCAAGTAGTCATAAATTGATTTCTGAAACACAGATGCAATAAAATAAGCATGTAGTAATTTAAACAGCAATTTTGGTTTGTTATTGTCTTTTGTTTCCCTTGTTTTCCCATGTTATTTAAAAAAACTTAAATCATATAAATAAATTTGATATTTGTTCTGGTCCACGAGATTCCTATTAATGTGAGTTGTCGCCAGCAGGTAAAAAAAAAGGCTATTCACCACTGGATTAAATTATTCAAGCATCAGCAATGAATATTTGCTTGATAGTTAGAGGACAAACGAGGGGATAGGGTAAGAGTCACAGTTCGGAATTGGTTCTTTTTCACTCCAGCTTCGCAGCCCTGGTAAAAACATTTGCGCTTTAAATTCATTTCATTATGATTCAGTCATATTAATCTCTGACTTTCATCAATGTTAAGTCTACGAGATATGATATTTCTACATTTATTAATAACTTTCATTTTTATTTCTTGTCACCAAAAATTGAGAATGTATTCAGAATCTACTCCATTTTGGTGACATAAAATAATTTTTCGCGTTGTCGTTAATGTTAAAAAAAAAATTTAACTGTCGAAAATTGCCCTTAAATGACTAATTAAAAAAAATTTTGTAAAAATATTCTCATCAAGAGCTTTTTCCAACAAAGTTTTTCTTAAACAAATCCGTCTTTAGGTTCGCATTTTATATTTGCCTTAAATTTTTCCCGCAAGCGCTAATATAAAGTGCTTTGAACTGTTCAAAATTGAACGAAAAAATATTCAAATCAAAAAATGAAATACTGGCATGAGGTGTCATCGGGAAGATCTAAAAAAAAAAAAAAACCACGACTTCCTTTTACTCCAATTTAATGTTATTTTCCCATTATTGGCAATTTTAATGTGATTCAGTAGTTTACTCTCTGATAATCACCAACAGTGGCGAAAGAAACCAGATTAAAAAAAAAATCGCCAAATTTGTAAACTTGGCGACCAAAAGACTGGCGATATATTGCCAAGTGTCCTCCAAATTGTAACACCACTTGAGTTTACATCGAAATTAACAATGATTTCCTCCAAAAAAGTGGCAAAAGACCCCTTTAGAAACACCCGAATGCAACCAAAAGGGAAGGTGCACAACTAGACCTCACTAGGAGTCTACGTACCAAAGTTCAACTTTCTAGGACATACCGTTCTTGAGTTATGCGACATACATACGCACATCCGCACATACATACGTACATACGGACGTCACGAGAAAACTCGCTGTAATTAACTCGGGAATCGTCAAAATGGATATTTCGTGTATCTAGGCACTTATCCACGTGAGGTCGAGTCGAGAAAAAAAAACTCAACATTCATTCGGGGCTGAGCAAAATGGAAATTGAGGTAATTTTTGAGTGAAATTTTTTTTCGCGAATACAATACTTCCTTTTTTGTAAAAGGAAGTAAAAAAGTTTGTTTGAATCGAACGATTTGTTAATTTTTTTTCTTTGGGGGGGGGGGGGGGAGCACATAGGTCGACCGACAGACACATATTTTCCCCATCTCAAACCCCTACTTTTGAATTTGATATTTATTTAATTATTTTATCTATTTTTTTTTACTTATCTTTTGTACTAAGCAATATTTTTACGATACATTAACCTTAGCACAGTAAACCACCTTTTATGTCCTTTTTTTACTTTCTTCTATATCTAATATATAGAAGAAAGTATTGGATTCGTGCAAATTTTCGAATTTCGAATTTTGACGGATTCGAACGTTTTGAGGTGTGCTGAGTCCATTTCGACCATTTTTGGAAAATGTCTGTCTGTCTGTATGTGTGTGTGTATGTGTGTGTGTATGTGTGTGTGTATGTGTGTCACGTCTGTGTGTGACCAGTTTTTTGTGGCCGCTCTACAACAAAAACTACCGCATGAAATCGAACGAAATTTGGTACACATATGTGCCCCTATGTGAACTTGTGCCCATTAGTTTTTGGCGCGAATTCCTCCAAGGGGGGTGGAGCAATGGGACGTTTTTCGAGTTACGCGTGCTTGCTATTACTCAGGAAGTAACTGGCGGAATCAAACAAAATTTGGTCCATATGTTGGTATTAACAGGAACAGGTGCTGATTCAATTTTGGTGTCAATAACGCAAACGGGGGTTGAGCTATGGAACGTTTTTTGTCGTCAATTGTGACTGCTGTATCTCAAGAAATAATGAACGGAATGAAAGAAAAATTTATCGGCAAGTAGCCCTTAGTGGGTATAAGAACTGATTTTATTTTTGTGTCAACAGCTAAAAAGGGGGTAGCGCAATCACTCGTTCTTTTTTTCCATTTTGAGTGTCCTATCTCAAGAAGTAATGCTACGTTCTGGTTGAAATTTGGAATATATGTGAATCCATGTGTAAACAGGCTTTGGTTCAATTTTGACGCCGATCGCTCCAAGAGGTGTTGATTTTTTTTTTTTTTTTTTTTTTTGCGAATAAAAATATTTTTATTAATGCAACAATAAGAAAGATAAATCGTAATAGATTGTCGTCTGCGTATTTCTCGTGATTTTAATTGTATGGAAATGATAGGAAATATTATCTCAATGATTTAAAATTTTTAACTGTTGCCATCTTATGTTTGTTAACAAATAAAATATTTGTAATTAATTCAAGCAAGGCTTTTAAAAAAACTTTCAATTTTCGCTCTTTGCTTTGCTTTTGCAATAATTCAGACATTGGGATAGTCGTCAAGTTTTTGCATGTGTAATTTTGTTTTTGTTGGGAATATTGCTTCCTCGTCAAGCATGGGGTGGGATCAGAAAAAAAAAAAGAAAAATATAGAAGAAAGTTTCGTGATGGCCACAACATACTAGTTTTATTTTATATTACCTTGACGAGAAAGTAGGCTAAAATGAGCTCAAAATATCGTCTGTAATCAAAAAGAAATATTATTAAAAAAGGAAAAGATAAAACATCGTGATGTGAAATACACTTTTTAGTTTTCAATTTATCGTCTGCTAATGTTTAATTTTATAATATTTTTTAAACATCGATGGCATCTGTTAGAGTTGTTTATGTTCTTAAGATTTTGTAGGTCAATTATTGCTATTCGGTGATTCATTAATATCTTTTTTGTGAAGTAAAGTGCCTTCTAATGTTTTGTACTTAACAATGTCTATGTGCGCTGGCTCTAGTGTAATAAACGAAATCTTGAGATGAAGATCATTCACAGCTGCGGATTGATACAATTTTTGATTTCCTTTTAGTTACAAAATCACTAAGCGAAAGTAAGTTATTTAAAACGTAGTAATATATTTTGCAACGAAAAATTGAGCAAAACAGTAAAATTTCGGGTGGAAAACTGTTTATTAAATTTTTAGATTATAAATATTGTGTTTACTAGCGCCATCTAGAGACAATTTTTTTTGTGTAAGTGCTAACAGTCCACGAAACATAGTTCCTATTTCAATTACTAATTAAAACTTAATGAGACAATTCCAGTTTGTGAACATTGTATTTTTCTATTGAGTTCATCATTTATAATAGATTTCAAGCAAGTTCACGTAGTCCCTAAGATTGGTAAACGAACTTGAACGATATTTGCACTCGGCCCATAGACTAACCCTCAGTGCTTCTCGGATTGAGAGCAGTCTACAGGGAAGATTTATTAGCGTCTTCAGTCGCCGAGCTCGTCTACGGTGAGACACTTCGTTTGCCTGGAGATTTCGTCATGGAATCGAAACTGCCGGTTCTGAGTCCGACTTTTCTGCAGCATCTGCAAGGGATAATTGGATCGCTTCGTCCGACCCCAGCGTCACGACATGGTATTCCTAGAGTTTTCATCCCCAAGGATTTGGACTCGTGTACCCACGTCTTTTTGCGACATGACGCGGTGCGACGACCTCTTCAGCCGCAGTATGACGAACCCTTCCCTGTGGTGAAACGGATGGTCAAGGACTTTGTAATATCCGTGAAAGGTTTGGATAAGACTGTTTCTATCGACAGGTTAAAGCCGGCATATTTACTTAACCAGGATTTGTGCCCGGATATTTCAACTCCGACTCCTGTTCCAGTGACGACGCGTTCTGGACGACAAGTTCGCTTTCCAGATTCGTCTCTCCCTAACTGTTCGAGACTCAGAGGGGAGTATTGTAGAGGACTTATTATTTTTGCATATTCAGTCGAATTTGCATGTAATTTTACTTTATCCTGGAAAGATTAGCCACCGAGTGAGTGGCAACAGCAAAAACATTTATTGATAAGCGAATCGCTTATTTGCTAGATTCTGTCTCCTACTTGCATGCCTGCTAGTGGCAGGATGTACGACGTCTATGTTTTTAAATTGTAAATAAAATAGTTTTATTTTATACTCAAGTATTTTTCATATGTTCGCGGCCAATCGACCTCGCGACAGTAGAAATATAGCGACTAACAAGGGTTTTAAAGTTTCATGTGTGCATAGAGTGTGGTTTTTCAAATTGCACGAGTTTTTCTAGTGCGTTTTTACGTATTACAGCAAGCCATTTTCATTTAATTTTCAATAACAATGAAAAATATCAATATTTTTTCTTTTACTTGGCCAACATATCATTCTTCTGAGAGGGCGATGTGTTCTAATCAACTTTTCTGCACGACCCCACTAATTTTAAACTCGAATATATCCCTATAATCTGGTTGAAAAGGTTTTAATATTTTGTGTTAGTATTGGTTTTTCACAGGAGATTATTTCTCTTAACGCAATGCAGGATACTTGGGGTCCATATTAAAAAATAGGTTTCTCGTGTTTTCTCTATCCCCCTCCCCCCCCAAACTTTCAATGTCTTAACTCTGCATCTTATTTTAACCTTTTTGCAATTGGAAGTATGTATCTAGAACTAACGGGTGTAAAAATAGTGGCCTTGCAGATTAAACGAGAGCACGCTGTACATTACACTGTAACATGTAAAATAAAATTATTAAATACATACAGGGCGGTTATAAAATAACGTGAGGTGCTCAGAGCCCTCTAGCAAGTGAAATATTGGACGAAACATTGCCAAATTTCATGGGCGTACATAGCAGACCATGGGATTTCGATTTCTGCAGTTTAAAAAGAAAGTACTAAAAGTCGCCACCAGGGGGAATTTTGGCGCTGCAAAAGTGGATTACTTGCAAATATTAAAGAATTAAATTCCAAAAAATGCAGCACACATCAAGTTTTTCGCTACAAATAATTGTTGCTTACAAATGAGGTTCAATAAGACCAACAAGAAATTTCAATTTGTAACAAGAGAAGAATTTTACAAAAGTCGTCAGGAAGAAATTTCGGCGGGGTAGCAAGGATTTCTTTTTGAATAATATTCATGTAAGATGGTGCACCACCTCATGTTGGGCTTTAGGTACTGAGCGTATGGCGGCAACATTTCCTTGATAGCAGTTTTATTAGTCATGCATTTCCTACGTTATGGAGACCGTGGTCACCCAATCTTTCACCTAGTGATTTTTAACCATGGGGATTTCGTAACGGTGTTGCGTATCTGCGACATGTTCCCGATATCTCAACTTTCAAACTAGAAAAATGTTATAGGTAAGCGAAATTAATCCCCCCCCCCCCTCCCATAGAGGTGTGGAAAATATTGTGCATTGTATGCAGTACCTGGAAAATCTCGATGTTGGTCATATTAAACCTCATTTGTTGGTAAAAATCATATTTTGTGAATAAAATTGATGCATATTTTATCAGTTAGCATTTAATCCTTCAATAGCCACAGTAATACACCTTTTCAACGCCAAAATTTCCCCAGGTGGCTATTTTTGGTACTAATTTTTTTATTTCAGAAATCGAAATTCCATGGCCTACTGTGTATGCCCATGAAATTTGGCAATGTTTCGTCCAATACTTCACTCGCTAGAGGGCTCTGAACATGTTACGTTATTTTTCAACTCTTTTCGTTCTTACTTTTTAACGTCGACAGACGCCCCGTCTTTTGCTAACTCTTTAAAGTTATTCACACAGGTCTTCGAGCAATCCTTGAAAATATCTACCATCTGAAAATACATGTAACAGTTATTTGGCACAAGAAAATCAGTAATACTACTCTTTTTCTATCTTGTGTGAAAGCTGTTTTTCTCAACTGATTTGATTTACTGTTTACTATTAAAGGCGCCCCGAACTTAAAATTTTTGGATGGGCGAAAATATACAATTTGCCAAATGAAACTCTAAATTTTTGCCGAATGATGATGGTTTTTTTCAAATAGAACTCCAAAATTTGTGAAATGATGATAATTTTGCCGAATCGTCAGACAAAATTTGCGGGAAAAGGAAATTTTTGGAAGGTTACAGTGACCTTAGGTGACCTCTCATCAGGGCACCAATTTTAGAAAGGCATTTTTTGAAAATAGTTAAATAATCAAAATCAATGCTCTATTGATAACATGTACACATTTTATTAAATGCCTGGAATGCCTAGTCTTGAAGTATCACTAAATTAATTAATCTATTCAGCACTTTTTAAATCAAAAATATATGTAATACAAAACTACGAATGAATTGTATATTTAGAGCAATTTCACACTTAAATAGAAGTTCTATTGAACCATGTACCATTTCTTGATATGCTAGGAAACCTGTGGCATTAGGAAATCTACGCAATGTATTTTCTAATGATTTTATAGCCAATATTGCTTACAATTGTTTTTACTATTTAGTAGTCTCATAAGACTCATAGCTTTTTGATGGAAGAATTTATGTTTTAAACTATACTACAAGACTCACTTAACACATGAAGTGTAAATTGCTTTATATGCGTCTTTTATTCACAAATTCATTTTTCTTTTTTACTCATGTCTTCATTCGTGGGAAACACTTGGTTAAACTTGATCGAATGTAAAAATGATCTTGAATGTCGTTTCATTTTGATTGTAGTTTAACTTTAAGAGACGCGATTAATAAAACGAAAAATCTAGATGTTTTATCCCTATCAAATAATGTTACTAAAATTTATAGACTATATTTATTCTAAACGTTTCTACTAAACCGTTTTAATTAAAAACAAAGATGATGGTTTACCTTTTTAATTTTCCCAGTAGAAAAAGTGGGGGAGATAATAGTCCGAATGCGCTTCCAATCTTCACCTTTCAAAAGGGAAACCATTTTATCTACAATTGGATTTCCAGTTTCGAAGTTCTAGGGGGAGAAAATATAGTATTCAATAATATTTCTCTTAAAATCAGTTCATGATGTTCTTGTCTTAAATTAAAGAAAAATCTAGTATAATTACTATATTATGTCTCCAAAATTTTTTTAGTCTAAGACTTGGGGGGGGGGGGGGTACTCCCCACCCCCGTTCGCTATTACTTACCAACCCCTGGGAGCTCAAGCAGTTGCGTTCGGATCACGTCTAGCAATCCGAACTTGCCGTTCTTAATCACCATATAACTAACAACATCATTATAATCCAGCAGATGCGATCTCAATGCAGTAATATAGTATTCTCATAACTGCAACATATTCTTGGCATTAAACTTTTTGTCCCTGCATATGTTAAAAGAGTGAAACGATTTGGCCCAAAATTTTGGCGATTAAGCTAAAATTTCAAGTTTTAAAATATTCCTCACCGTACTGAATGGTTCAATTTCAAATAATTTTATTGAATAAGGATGGGTTTCGAAAAAAACTAAACCCAGAAAAAAATGTAAAATAAAGGTTTTTTAAAAAATCTATAAAAAATACAAAAATTGCTCTATCTTCAAAATTTTTTCATTCATCATATTTAAAATTAAATTTCCTACACAATAGTGCAAAAAATATCCGTCTGGCGCGATTGGTTCGGGATCTGTGAGGTCAAAAGTACTAAAAAGTGCTAAAAATAACATAAAGCAATCAATAACTTTTTTCTAATTAAAATATCAAAAATCGAAACCCGAGGTGCACATTTTCAGCAAAAACTGCACCTGTGTACCAAATTTCATCTTTCTAGGCCTTACCGTTTTCCCAAGATACGCGCCACAAACACACACACACAAACATCTTGTTTTATTATATGTATAGAAGTGCATAAATAGTATGCACAAATTTAGTTAAACAGCATCACTGCTACTTCAGTGTTATTTTAATCTAATCATAATCATAGCATTTAATCTCTTGCATTCTTTGCCTGAAATTTGAAACCTTTGGTATGACATTCAGCTCGACTTCTATACGTCATAACGTTTCATCAGTTTCGGTTAATAAAAGTATGGATCTCATTCCTCGTGATTTTGTTGTCGGCTTTGACTTTACGATTATTTCCCAATGAATGAAATCCTGATTCCATTCCCCCCCCCCCCTCACTGTGTTGCCATTTACCCCCAAAATTAGGGATAAATGAATACAGAGATCTCCTTCCTCTTGAGGTTGTTGTAGGCTTTGACTTTATAACTATTTCTTAGCGAATGAAATCTTGTTTCCATTTCCGTCACTGTGTTTCCATTTATCCCAAAAATTAGGGGTAAATGAAAGCAAAGATCTCTTTCCCCATGAAGTTGTTGTAGGATTTGACTTTATGATTACATTTTAGTGAATGAAATCCTGTTCCCATTTCCCTAGTGTGTTTCCATTTACTCCTTCAATTAGAAAGTAAATGAAAACAGGGATCCTCCCCCATAAGGTTGTTGTAGGCCGATATCCGTGGTCTACATAATCAGTTTAGAGTTAAACTCGTCATTCTCCCTACTTTTTGGAGGATTACATTTTAATGTAAATTGTACTTTTGCGTGTATCTTTTGTGTGATTTTACTTTTAAAATGATTTCAGATTACATTTAGAGGATTCAGCGCGTCGCATGCAATCTATCGGCCGTTGATTGAGTATTGTTGCTTTAAAGTTACTCAAGCCTGTAAACTGATTTTGAAGATGACTGTTATCGGCCTACAACAACCTCATTGGATATATATATATATATATATATATATATATATATATATATATATATATATATATATATATATATATATATATATATATATATATATATATATATATATATAGGAGATCACTGCTTTCATTTATCCCCTAATTTTTGGAGTAAATGGAAACACACTTAGGGAAATTGACATAGGATTTCATTCTCTAAGAAATAGTCATAAAGTGAAAGCCTGCAACAACCTCATGGGAGAAAGAGATCTTTGTTTTTTATCTATACCGTAACTTTTGGGGTAAATGGAAACACACTGGGGCAAATGGAAACGGGATTTCATTCTCTAAGAAATAGTCATGAAGTTAAAGCCTACAACAACCTCATGGGGAAGGAGATGCTTGAGTTAATTTAGCCCCTAATTTTTGTGATAAATGGAAACACACTGGGAGAATAGAAATAAGATTTCATTCTCTAAGAAATTGTCATGAAGTCAAAACGTACAACCAGGTATGTCTCAAACTAGTTTTAGATGTAATGAAGAAAATTTTACCTTTCAAGCAACCAAAAGTAAGAGATCTAAATTTAAAACATTAAAATTGTTTTCATTTACCCCAACTTTGTACTTAGTTTTACTTCCCGGTAAACAACATTCATATTGGAAGTATGATGCTGTACACATGGGAAATGTGCGTAATGTTTAATTACTCACCCTTCGTCCTGTAAAAGCGTGGAAATCCTTCACCAATATGTCCTTCAATAATCCTGGATCTCCTACTGATATAACTGGGATATTCCCTTCGTAATGCCTAAAATTGTTTGTAGAAAAATGTAACTGTTGAATGGATATTCAAAAAGTAAAGTATTTTATCAAGAGAAATTGTTTTATATTTTAACTTTACTGTTTATATCGTTGGCACCATGTTAAACTAACAAATGCGAAAATCACTAAATATATATATATATTTAGTGTTTTGACTCAGTGGCGTAGCTAGACCCGACTTTCGGGGGGGGGGTTACTTTTATATATATATATATATGTATATATATATATATATATATATATATATATATATATATATATATATATATATATGTATGTATATATATAGATATATATATATATGTATATATATGTATATATATATATATGTATATATATATATATATATATATATATATATATATATATCTATATATATAATTCTCTTACGTGCCGGCAAATGAAGGGGTGAATTTCTAAACCTCTGTTGGCAACACTTCGCCGATAAATCATGTAAACAAACTTCTACGTTGTTTTGAAATCTTGAATCACAGAATACTCAACGAACTTTTTTTTTTTTGAGATGAGTTTGAGTCGGGCTGTGGCCCATTTCAACCTTAATCAGCAAAGAAAAGCTCAAAGAAGGCAGGAAACCGTTCTTGAATCCAATTTAAGACGAGCCATTTCCAGAGTTGTATTCTCTGATTCGCTGCCGATAATTTTTAGCGGCTGGGGAATTTTCAGTCAGCAGTTCCTTCAACAGATCAGGTGCGTCACACAATGCCGGTAACCGCACCTTTCCGTCATGGCAACATTTAGTATATTTATTTGCAGTATTACGCTCTTTCTGCCAATAAAGAGCACCACAAAATTCGCATTCTTCACACATTGCTCCACAATCATGTTCATCGGCAATGTTGTTTTGAACGCGTAGGCGCTTTGAGCGTCGTCTATTCTCTGCTTCAGTACGACAGTTCAGTTCAAAATGAATAACCGAGAAAGAATTTACTTTATTCCTTTTATTCTCAGCTGAAAGGTTTCGCCAAATTTGTTTAGGGTTATAGTAGTTTTAGTATTGTGCAAGCAAAGTAGCCTTGGCGAGTTGTCGCGTTTTTAGTTAAACCATTTTTTGTTCGTGACGTGGCAAGGATTCAGAATAACAACAAGAAGGACAAACGTTTGAGAAAATATGTTTGGTGCTCTCTGAGCCTGTTTTTAGTCATGGCCAGCTCTATGTGGCATTATCAAGAACAAGATCTTTTGAAGCAGTGTCAGTTGTGGCTCCCAAACGGGACATTTTTAATTGTGTATATGAGGAAGTTTTCTCAGATTAGAATATATAAGAGTGTAAATATGTAAATATATAAGAGTGTAAATAATGTAAATACATCCCTCGGGGGAGCCTGTAACCCCTAGAGGGCGCGTCCCCAGGTGGCGGATAGGGGAATGCCTTCATTGGTTTTCCAATGGGTGGTAGAAGGGAAATAAAATACCTTCCGCGGACCAACAGGTAGAAGTGCAATCTCTCCAAAGCAATGACAGACACTTTTGTATCTATAATGGTAAAGTTGTGCACATTGCCAAGGCAGTCATCTTACATACAGCAAAGTTAAACTGTCGAAAATCTGGCTAAAGCAGACAAATTAACATTATGAACGTAATTTTCATATTGGTTAAATGGATGGTGACCTAAATGCAATTACCAACTTTAATTTTTACGGAAAATTTTAGCTAGGCTAATGTATTGGCATACAGCGAGCGAGCGAAGCGAGCATGGATCGCGAAGCGATCCACAGGGAACTGCGTAAGCAGTTCCGGGGGTTGGCGAGCGATAGCGAGCAGGGGGCGATAGCCCCCTAGTATATATATATATATATATATGTATATATATATATATATATATATATATATATGTATGTATATATATATATATATATATATATATATATATATATATATATATATATATATATATATATATATATATATGTATGTATAATCGCTTGGAATTTTTTCCTTTTCTTCTTTTTTTTTCTTTCTCTTCTCTCTTCTTTTTCTCTTTTTTTTTTGAGACTAACTTTTCGGGGGGGGTTTTGTCCCCAAAACCCCCCCCTTAGCTACGCCCCTGTTTTGACTCTCCTGGTGAAAATCACCAGGAGAAAATCACCAGGAGAGTCAAAACACTAAATGCAATTTTTTTCCATCTGACGCGATAAGTTATTTTCAATGTTTTAACCTTTATAGATAACTTCAAGTGTAAAACTATTGTTGGAAGAAGTTGTAACCAGTAGGTAGCTCTTTTAGAGTACGGCGAACCATCGAATTTGAAAGATGCGATTTTTCACATTCGTTAGTTTATCATGGTGCCGGTGATAAAGCTATTTTTAAATTCAATAAGCTGTCAAAAAACATGAAGTTTCGGTGAAATTTTCGAATGCTAATTTCTAAAGTTTTAAAACCCAGTTATTGTAAAGAACAACTAAAAATAACACCAGCATAAAGTTAAAATTGGCTGAATTTATTTAGGTACGTTCATTTAATGCGTTATAATTGGTATGTTAATCACTATGATCACATTTCTGAATTATTAATTTATATAGTTTTAGCTGCATTCAATTTCAGTAGTATTAATATTGTAATTAGGAGAAAATATTTTTTTTTCATTGAGAAACAGATAACTGCAACGTAAATCATGCTTAGTTTAAAAATCCTTACTTTTACTGTAGAAAATGTAAGATTTTATGTATGATGATCAAAAAACAATGTATGACCTATGTTTCTATTTTAAATAAAATAGAAATGATAATAAATGTAATGTTAGTAAGTTGAAATTGTTCCGGCCGGTGATTTACCGATATTTTTAAACAAAATTTTATGTTTTCTAAACAACGAAATTGAAATAATGACTTTCAAACGCAAGAAATTACACAATTTTATTTAGTCAGTTTGTATTAATTATGGCATAATTGAAAAACTTACCCGTAAAGTTTACCATATTTTTCGTATCTTTCAAGTTCCACATCATGGGCAGGCTGTAAAAATTAATGTTTTGATTAACTCATGAAGTTAAAAAAAGCAATTTTTGCTCAATTTTCTAAATTAAAATGAAAACTAAAAACGCGTAAAAAAGGGCATATACAGTCAAACTCACTCATAGCGAGGCCTGATTTAACGAGAACCCAGACTTGGTGAGGAAATTCGGAAGATTTGGTTGGTACTATGTTAAGTCTATAGTAGCATACCTAAGTCTATGGGAACCAGCGAAATCCGAAAAGACGGGTTTACGACCCCTCAGAGCAAGAATTGCACTGCGCAAATCATAAGTTATGAAGAGTAATATTTCTGTAAATATCTTCAGACATCATTGTCTATGGTCCACAACACAAGATCAATAATTTGAATATTGAGACTGTGAAAGCCATATTTTTTTCATCATGAATTAACTCACTCTCATTCTCTCGAGTTTTCTCGAAAATTTCTAATAGTTTTCAATTATAATTTATCGCAATATACCAGACAGCCCGGTTATAGCATCCAGAGACTGCAGTTTTGTTCTAATTAGAACTCCTCAGTCTGGACTAGTGACTAGCCGGGCTGAAGGCATAAGTCATCTCATTGAAGCTGAGAGCGCTAACAACCACGTACAGGGTGTCCAGCAAAGGACTTCCTGATTTCAAAATTAGATATCTCGAAAACAAAGGAGGATATTGGAATAAAATAAACGGTATGTTTATTGTGAAACCCATAAAAATCATATACAGGAACTCGAAAATTAATTTGAAAAATTGCCAACAGGTGGCGCTGCACAATGCAATTGCAATAGAAGTCTCCATAAATAGTGCTGCGAAGAGGTTAGTTGTTTCAGCACACTGTAAAAAAAATCCGGAAACGTTTCTGAGTATATCGTGCAGCTGTGGTTCATGAAAGTTTCAAAAACGTTTCTGAGTATTTCGGAATCCTCTTTCTGTAATGTCCAGAAACGTGTCTGAGTATTTCGGAATCCTCTTTCTGTAATGTCCAGAAACGTGTCTGAGTGTTTCGGAATCCTCTTTCTGTAATTTTCAGAAACGTTTCTGAGTATTTCGGAATCCTCTTTCCGTAATTTCCAGAAATGTTTCTGAGTATTCTGTGCAGCTGTGGTTCATGAAAGTTTCGAAAACGTTTCCGAGTATTTCGGAATTCTCCAAACAATTTTCAAAAACGTTTCCGAGAATTTCGGAATCCTTTTTCCGTGATTTTTTCTAAAACATAATTCTTTATTATAGTATTGCATACCATATCAGTTTCAATTCTTTCATATCTAAGAGCAATAATACAAGCAATTTTAGAATTATTCGTGGATTTTTTTTTTTTTTTTTGGAATTTCTAATGACAAATAGCATGGTTAACAGCATAACATATGCACAGTTATAAATTTTTGAAAAATTATGAAATAATCTAGTAGTTTCATTCCTAATCACAAAATCGTCGGGGAATTGGAGTGGGGGTACCTTCTGAAAAGTGGGGATTGTTTGTTAAACAATCTTAAACTTCAGTTTTTCTCTCAATATTTTCAAGACAAAACTATCAACATATTGTATTTTTAATGCAGAACTTAAAAACATATCTTGTATCAAACTTGATAGCTTTTATCTTCGGATAAAATTTGACAGGACTTACCTACCCTTCGCGTTCCGGAATTCGTTCACCTCAAGTCAATTTCTCTGACGAACAAAGTGTACCGAAAAGTACCAACAGAGAAATTGATGAATTTAAATATGACACCAAGTCCCCCTGCTGGAACCATTCGGGTTGATTCTTCCGTTCTTGCCCTTTTCCAGCTCATCACAAATATAAATACTTATTCAAAATAGGTTACTGATTTTATTTTTACAGTGTGCGCAAAATGCATTATATATTTTATTTATTAAAACATTGAACTCTATTACATGATTATTCCATTTCATATATACGAGAATAACCCCTCCCCCACCATAAAAGTGATGGTGCACCCATAAAATGCTATGAAGCGCCCCCCCCCCCCCCTTGAAAAAGCAACATCATATACATTATAAATCAAAGTATCACATACATTATAAATCAAAGTATCATATAAATTATAAGTCAAATACTTTAATATGGTGTAAAAGTACAAAATTATTTTATTAAGTCTTTTTTTTTTCTTTTTTTTTTTTTTTTTTTGCTTTTGGTAAAATTGAGGCTCGTAAAACGAAAAAAAAATGAAGACACTTTTAAATACATATATGTATCTATTTGTTAAATAAATTAATACACATTTAACTAATTTAAAGCGTTTCGCTAATGCAAATATTTAAAGAGATATCGTCATTGAGATAATACTGAAGCACTATGTTCCTAATTACAAGAGATAGTTTTTTTTTTTTTTACTTCATACAATCTAGCTACACTGTTTACAAGAGAATGAAAACATGCAACCTTAAAGACGAACTATCAAACCTGACAATTTGCATATTATAACATTTAATTCATAATGCTTGATACATAGCCAAATATTAACTGAGATTGACACATAAAAACAAAGTACACAATAACACATATTTAAATTTTTTTATAATCTTCAATTCATAAATTTTACAGAATAAAACTAGACACACTTGCACTTTAAATATGTGTTCTATGTAATGTAAAATATTTTCAAATTGCAATAGTTCACAACGAAAAAATAATACTGAAGAAAACAGTTTTTTTTTAACCAGATTTATATGAACTAAATCTCTTTAAAGTAATCGAGTTGCAAAGCGACTTACCTATTCGTCGGTGGTGGTCTTTTGCAGGCTTTGGTCACCAAAAAGGTGATTTTTATGACAGAATAAAATTCTGCCAACAAAAATTACCCATTTGGTAGAAAGAAGAAAAGTATCCAAGAAAAAAGTAAATTACCTACACAAGTTATGCGACGCAATGAATTTACATGGCGTCCTCTCGGTAGTTATTTGGTTTTCAATTTCAGTTTGTATTCCTTCCGCGAGCATGCGTCGAGAATTTGCACTTCGTACTTAAAAATAAGTGACATAGCTTCAAATTCAATCTTATGACGATACATATGCAAGAAAATATAAGACTTTAGAATTATCTTCAGTGAATTCATGCGAGGAACAAAACTTCTACTAATCCCCTTGATGAGTGTTACTTCGCATACATGAGTCAGCACTTGTTTTCATTGCGTGCTTTCGAAAGTTTCAGTTTAGATTTGCTGCTGGACTATAAAATTGTGAGCTGCGCATGCGTCGACTCTTACTTTCTTGCTATACGGGAAGCGTTTTTGATTATAGCAGAAAACTGCGGAGGGCGTACGAATCTGTGTATTACGGAAAACTTTTTTATATATTCAGAGAGTTTTCCGAGATTTTTTACAGTGCAGTTGTTTAGTCTCTCAGATATGCTTAAATATACGCTAGAAATTATCGTCCAACCTCTTCGCAGCACTATTTATGGAGACTTCTATTGCAATTACAGTGTGCAGCGCCACCTGTTGGCACTTTTTAAAACTAATTTACAAGTTCCTGTATATGATTTTTGTGGGTTTCACAATAAAAATACCGTTTATTTTATTCCAATATCGTCCTTTGTTTTCGAGATATTTAATTTCGAAACCAGGGATTCCTTTGCTGGACACCCTGTAGATAAAGTAAATTTATCTCACCAGCGAGTGTCCGCAGTATGGGTGCGGTTCGACTCGTGAATTGAAAGCAAAGCTTGGGTATTAAGCAATAAGTTGCCGCCCCTAAGCCAGGGCTAAGGCAAAACTATATCTACTATACCAGAAGGCACGATTATCTGGACCTGCCTTCAGCCCGGCTGTTGACTAATCCTGACTGATTAATTCTAACAAGAACGAAACTGCAGTCTCAGGATGTGATAGCTGAGCTAACTAGAATATTGCATGTACTTCTACCTTATCCCTGGCTTAGAGGTGGTAATTTACTGCAAAATACCCAAGCTTTGCTTTCAATTCACTCACAAGTCGAACAGCACCATACTGCGGACACTCGCTGGTGAGATAAATTTCCTTTATCTATCAGTTTGTTGGTGCTCTCAGCTTCAATGAGATGACTTATGTCCCCCTGTCCGGTTATTCACTAATCCAGACTGATGAGCTGTAATAAGAACGAAACTGCAGTCTCTGGATGTTAGAACCGGTCTGTCTGGTAAAGTGCATGCAGTTCTGCCTTGGTCCTAGCATCGAAATATTTCATTATTAATTTTTAGTATGATCCCGTCGCTGTCCCTTTCTGAAATTTTTGCCGCATGTTGTTGTTGTTGCTTATCTTTACTGTCTGACGGAGTCACATGTAGACCACATTAGTAAGCAAACAGAATTTTTTTTTTATATTTTTTTTCAGTTTATTAAAAAAAAAATCTACTTTTTCAAACATTCAAGGTCAAAGAATGCTTTTTATGACCTTGAAATATTAATTTCACATAACCTTGTCAAGTGACATATCATGAGAAAGCCTACTACAAGAGCTTTAAAATGACACCTAGTACGACACTCTAGTCCTATAGAAGCTGAGTAAAAGGAATTTTTGTAGGTACCGAAATGTCAATTTTTGCCATTTTTCGAGAACTTTGGGGTGCCTCACACAAAACTAACGATAAAAGCAACCTAAAAAAATTACTTTTTTTAATCATCATGTAGGTAGATTCATACCTGTAAATTTTAGTAGAATTATTTGACATGAATATTAAAAGTGGGGGGGTGGGAGGGTTTCGTTGATTTCACATGGAATGACCCTATAAATAAATATAGCAACTTGAATATTTAAGGGATATTACTAACTGACAAACTTTCAATGTAAATGCAAGAAATAATCCAATGCATTCGCAGATAAATAAATGTTCGATTTTATTTTTATTTTACCACGTCAAAAATATTCTACTTGCATTGAAATTATGTTGTACATAGAAATAATGCTAAATGCTTTTTAGGGTCACAATGTTATTTATGATGCAATTTATTGTTTAAGGTTTATTTTATTTACTGAATCAATTTACCGAACTCCGTCACCGTCAATTTAGCCATCTGATCGAAGTATTTAAAATCGAATAAAACATTTCAGACACACAATACTAATAAGCAGTAGCATGTTTTTAAAATCAGCAAAAAATTATAAATAATTTCTCTAAGTTTCATGAAGATTCAAAGATCCACACAGTCTCAGAATTTCTTACAGATTGTCTGTAAAATTTATGAGTGTGAGTTTTTAATAGCTATCAAATTACATGTGGGTGTTAAAAGGAAAAACATTGCGCGAATGCACTACATAACTATAAGTAAAGAAAAGCTATCAAAGAAAAAACTAGACCTCAATTTCTACTATTTGCAGAGCGATAAAATTGCTAGTTAAATTATAAATGCATGAACTGTTTGTTTCCTACGCCCCATATTTTTCCTTTTTATTCACAAGTATTTTGATAGCTATTAAAAGCTTACAATCACAAATTTTGCAGGCAATCTGTCAGAGATTCTGAAACACTATGGGGCTTTAAATCTCTATAAATCTTTTTAGAGAGATTATTTATACTTTACAGTTGATTTTAAAAACATAGTTCATTAAAACTTTTTATTTCATTAATTTTTATTTTGTCTTAAATGCTCAGAGCCGCCACCCCCCCCCCCCCAATTGACTTCACGAATCTATTGCCCCTTTGAAGAGCCAAATCACCCCCTCGTTGGGAACCACTGCTTTAGACGTGTTGTAGAAATCTAACGCGCATGCGTGAATTTTTGCTTTCACATTCATTCCGTTTGCCGGTCAACCCAAAGTAGTTTTGGTTGTAAAGTGCAAACAAATGCATGTGAGTGTGTTGATACGGTTTTTTTTTTAGTAAATTCACGTAATTAATGTTTCAGAATCTGGCTGTCCTGCTGTCAGAGACTATCAAGAAGACGTAGGTGCCTCTTTGAAATTAAAGCATTAGTTCGCGAGAGTCAAAATGACCTTGGGATTCAAAAATCGCATAACTTCAACGTTCGAATATGGTTAAACCTTTCAAACACAAGATGAATTTAAACTACCCTGAGCAGGAACAAAAGTTTCAAATTGTGAAATCTGTAAGTTTGTGATTATAATGAAACTTTTACGCGGTTCTGGGTTATTAAGATTCGGTGACGATCACAGATGCACTTGTACCTGTATGCAGAACCTGACGAAGATTCCCTCTAATGGTCGGATGTCGTATAGTTTTCGAAATGAAATGGTTCTACAGATTGCTTTGACAACGGAATGCGATTTGACAGTGTTAATAATTAAGTTTTGAGTCAAAGGTGTAAGGATGAAACATTTTCAGGAGAATACGACGCAACATTTATGACTGATGACAGAATTTAACTTTGAAACAAATTTTCATCTTCTCAAGTGTGTGATTTGAACGTGTCCCATGGTTCAAAGACGACAGAATTTTTAACAGCATAAGGAGGTAAGTGGACATTTTTCCTACTGAATGGTAGTCCGTTGTTTTTTGATCGCATTTCGTATTTTAATTATGAATGTAGACGTAATTAATCGTACACCTCGTTTCTGTTGCGATTCTGTATCATTGTGTTTATTTTCTGAAAAGATAGAACATAATTGAAATAACGAGGGAAATTTTTAACTATTCAATGCTTTTAGAAGTGTTTAAAAATACTATTTGGACAAAAATTGTTTTGCTCGTAAGTGATAATTTTTGCCCTACCTTAAAACATGTAAAATTGGACACGAAAGCCAGGATTTATGTCGTCAGAACAAGGCAGGATAAGCGGACTGTAACTGCAAATTTAGAAGTAATAGTATGCTCCACTTTCACTCAAAATCTTTGTTCTTAAAAAGACCTAAATACTTCGAATTGAATACAACTTAGAACACCGATGGGAAGTTACCCTGACCTCCCAAAATGTGTTCTTATTCGCAAATATTGACTGATGATTCGGAAAATTGAAAGACAGTATTGCAATATTGCAGTTTTTTAGCCTAATGTATTTTCTCATTAAATGTTGGTATGTATGGCACGTCCATTTATAGGGTGCGATTATTCATTTCTGAGCAATTTTTACGATAAGTGAGCTATTTTAATAATTTTATATAACTGGAATTGCGTATTTTATTTTCAAATTAACTATCTCTCTAAGTACATGGGAGCAGTTTATTCGTAAATTTCATTTAACTTCTGAAGGACTTTTTGATTTGTTTTGATAATATAGGTTTGCTTAATTAGATACAGTTAAAAAAAATAATAAATGAACCAGTTATGGTCCAACGTTTTCAGTTGCAGCTTATTTTACACTATTTTACACTCCAGTAAAGATTTAAATATAATTGTTGTAAAATGTTCGTGTGATATGAAATTTTGGATATAATACTCAATGTAATATGACTTTTGTTAAGAATTGCGAGGTCTTAATTTGTTGCGTATTATACTACGCGAAATCGAAATGTGATTAGGTAATGCTAATTTTTCATTCATTGAAATTGAGTATTATTTCAAAGTATGGTATGTAGCAAAATTCATAATGTTAATGAATATGAATGGAATTGTTTAAAATACATGTTCTCAGTTATTATAGTTTGTTCCGATCTTTTAGAAAAGCTTATTAGAGCGCAAAAAAAAAGTTATGATGAAAACAAATTAGGCGATCTAAAATCGGCATGTTACAACTTCAAAAGCAGAAAGTAAACGTGTTATACATGGATGTAGGAATAACCTACTTCTACCTCCTTGGTGTTATACGTTGTAACTTGCATTGTGGCAGAGTTAAGCAACTGCTGATGCTGATACCAACGATTATCTATTTTCTTTGATGATGCTATCAGGGGATGGTTATTTGAGTCAAGAGCTCCCCCTAAACCATCGACGCTATTATCCGTCCTCATTGTGTTTAAACAGTTTACTAATACAATGCAAACGATTTCAG
Organism: Uloborus diversus; assembly: GCF_026930045.1. Classification (NCBI taxonomy): domain Eukaryota; kingdom Metazoa; phylum Arthropoda; class Arachnida; order Araneae; family Uloboridae; genus Uloborus; species Uloborus diversus. The sequence continues at coordinate 110,554,587 of NC_072735.1, forward strand.
TTATCATTCCAATTTATTAATTATTTTTAAAAATAAATATTTCAAAAATTACTTTTTCTTATTGCTTATGAAATTAATTAGTAACGTTTATGCTCTACTAAGTTCCTTTTCCTCGCAATTTTGGTGCTTTTATTGAAACGCAATCAGTATCAGAAATGTATTGTACCCAAAACCGTAGGTTCGTTCATGTGGAGAGGAGGTCATTCATCAGCATCCCCTCTCCCACCTAAAATGTTAGTTTGTATCCGCCCCTGATTTCTACTACTAAGTTTTAAGTATGAGTAGTGCTTCTACTTTTACTTGAGAGTATGATCTTGTTTGAATTAAAACATCAATACTCAAATATAAAAAAAAATGCTTTCTATTCTTCTCAGATGTTGTTTTTATGCGTTAGAGTACTGTAAATTCCCGATTATCGGCGGTCGGATTATGCGCGGGTCTTTTCACATTTTCGTCAACGACGACAATTGGGTCGATTCCGAAATTTTAAAAGTATTTTTTTCCGAAAGAGCATGCTTAAAAACATAGGATCTGACCACAATCGTGGACATACGACGTGACATCACAAATCCGATTCCGATTCCGAGTCATAACTGACTACAACTGTATTATGTCGAGGGATCTGCATACTAAGTGCCTTGCCTCCATTATTTTTTATACCGATAGATGGCAGCACCACCACCGGATCCAACAGTTAATGAGAATTTTGAACTAATCCAGGAGCTAATAGCTACCTGAAATTAGCACCCCCAGAGGTATCGTTTCACTTGGAGGACATTGAGACCACGAGCATATTTAACGTCGCCCAGTCCCCTTTAATGACGACGGTGGGTCTTCGACCATCGAGGTTCGAACCCGAGGCCCTCCGGCTCCGAATCCGACACTCTACCGATCGGGCTACCACGGCCCCGACATCACAAATGATAAAATGCAATTCATTAATGCCATTCACAGAGTGTAATATTTAATTCGTATCTTTACTCACATGTGTTGGCAACGATATGGTTGATAGCAAGTGTAGAGCGCAATTTTTTAATTCGCTTCTTGATTATCATAACGTGGAAACGCGGTAGACAGATGCGCCAAAGCACATCATTTGTGACGTCATAAAGACCACGCCTTGTTTTAAAAATCGGACATTTCAAAAAATTAATTAAAAATTAAGTGTTGGGGAAATAAAAGTTTTTTCTCGCTCCATGTTTTTTTTTTTTTTTTTTTTTGCTTATTCTACTAATTTCAGTGACTAATAGTAGAACTTTTGACTGAAGGAAACGACCCCATTTCGTCATAACGTCAATCCGAAGTGCAGTTCTATCGATTTTCGGTTAAAATAAGGGTCTTAATCAGTGTCAGTTAAACTGTTAGTCTGACTTGCTCGACTTTGCATGTAAACTGTTTGCAGTAATAAGCTTTAGCTTTTACATGATTTTTTTACATTCTGTGGTTATTGTTTTTTGCTATAATTTAAATGTATGTATGAGTGTTATTCATATTTTTTAGCTATTGCATACACTAGTATCGTTTTTTACCTATTATTCGGATCATCCGCGGCTTCCGCTTAATCGCGGTTACCGTGCCAGCCCAATTCCGCGAATAATCGGGAGCTTACTGCATTTTGTATAACTGCAGAAAAAGACATATCTCAGAAGAAATTTAAATACCAAAAATTACCATGCTTTCACTTCACCTACGAAAAGCGAGGGTGTCATGCTTTGTAAATTGCATTGCTGCATGTTTGATCACCTACACACCAGTGGTGTCCCAAGCAAGGGGTGGTAATTTGTGTGTCAGCCAACCCTCCCCCCCCCCCCCCCCCGCAGTACAAAAAGCGTTTTATGCAAAGCTCCTCTAATTTTCACAATTTTCCCTCCTTTATTTAGTATAATGAAAGTTTAAGCTAGCGAAAGATTGAAGGATTTATCAGGGTGGGGGGGGGGGGGGACAACTAAAAAGAACACTTCTCTTTTTGTTTACAATCTGCTGCACGTCTGTATGTACGTATATATTTTTGCTTGTACCTTGAGAAACTCAAAAACGGTTTGTCGTGTAATGCTAAAATTTTGTATTTAGTACTTTATGAAAAATAGCTATGCAGCTTTTTTTACGTTTTTATACAAAGTAAAGAAATTGAAATAATTAAAAATTTCCGACTCAAATTTTAACAGAAATTTTCTTTTTTTCTCCCCTCTTTCTTCACGACTGTAGAAAGGAACGTATCGGCAACCGATTGTTTATCTATTTCGACCATCTACTAGTAACTTTGCTTGTTTGTTTCATTGAGGAGAATCTATTTTAATTTCAAGTCGTATTCCGCAAAATGCGAACTGAAGTAACGTTTTAAATTAGAGACACATCTTCAAATTTTCGGCATATTTCTCATCAAAATTGACATGCCGAATCCAGAGTTAATTTTTTGATGTAGCCGATATTTAGCACAATACTCGTAGAACCAATGTTAAACACTGCCGAAATTTCTACTACGAATTTTTCAAATACTGTCTCTCTCTTTTTTTTAAAGGTTACATTTAACAAGTAGAGAGAGTATGAATTAAAAAAAAAAAATTGATAACTCTGGGGCCTTTTCTTGTTGCATTTTTGTGCTTTTTACAAGTCCTATGTAGTTTTCGATATGCGATTTCAGATTTCAGACTCTAACAAAAGCATCAAAGATTTTTTTTATTCGAAGTTTGACGCTGCACTTATCTATTTTTACCATGCTTTAACCCTCTTATGAAAATGTCTTACAAATTCATAAAAAAGCAAATATTTCATTAAAAAACGTACTAATTTAGAATAGCTTTCAATGCTCGTTTTTGCACTGAAAAAGGTGTTTCCTCGTTACATTGAAACACGTGTCTGCAGTAATTTGTAATTTTGTGCAACGTTGGTTAATTGATTCGTTTAATTTTCAAGTACAAAGGTATTCGTTAAAAAGTCATACATACTTTTAACATTTAAAGCTGAGTTCTTGAAGCAAAATCTCATCTGATGAAATAAATACGTAAAAAGTAAATGAACGAACAAATAAAGTAGTAGCACCTTTTTAACAATGCAACTATTATATTTTTTCCATTAAAAAAAAAAAAAAAACAAATCCTTAATCGCTTTTCAAAAGAATTATATTTTATCAAAAAAAAAAAAAAAAGGAAAGAAAAAGAAAACTTTAAGCTCTTTTTTCCGGGTAAAAATAAAGCGCCTCGTATTTTATTTTTCCTCTTTTGCCAAAAAAAAAAATTAAAAAAATTAATTTCAAATAATAAATAAAAAATAATAGATTGTCCACTAAAATAAATAATTTTAATCATCAAGAAAGAAAAATCTTCTACACAGCTCTTTATGTGAAAACATAAAGGATTAAGAATTTTGCTTTATTTGTCGTTGCAAAAAATAGATTTCATAAATTAAAATTTTAGAGTGAAAGTGAAAAGAAATCAAATCAACAATTATTATTTCGCAGTGAAAACCAGGGTTGCGGAGTCATAGTCAGAATCGATCTCATTTTGGGGTAGAAGTTTAGAGTCGAAGTCGGGAGTCGAAGGTTTCAGGTTCCAAGAGTCGGAGTCGGTCATTTTCCCTCAAGTCCGCAACTCTGCAGGAGTCTGGTCTGACAGATTACGAAATAGAGGAGTCAGACCTTGGAGCAGGAATAAAAATGGAGGGAGCAAGTCCAATCATTAGCTTAGCAAACGCTAACCAAAGACTCCAAGCAGGGCCGTCCCGAAGGGGGGGGGGGGCGGGGCAATCGCCCCGGGCGCCATGAAATGAGGGGGCACCGCAAGGCGCCCCTCGTTTCGACGGAACACGACGACATTCACACGAAATGAGGGGCGCCTTGCGGTGCCTCTCTCGTATAAAATGCCCCGATTGTATAAAATAAGGGGCGGCTTGCGGCGCCCCCTCATTTCACGTATCATAGATACGCAGCCATAGACACACAAAATAGAGAATCATTGCACTGGTTCTCTATTTTGTTCTACGGCACTAAAATATTCCTGTCTCTCAGTCTGTAAAGCGTTCGTTTCCTTTGTATCATTGAAACATATACAATTTCTGAGACTATAACTGTTTAAAATCCAAGGGCGGATACAAGGGGGGGGGCGATGGGGGCGATCGCCCCCCCCCCCTTGAGCCAAGAGATGATTAACTGGGCACCTATCGAAATTAACCAAAAAAAAAAAAAAAAAAAACTAAAGAATATTTGCGAAATAAAATCTTCTTCAGAAGCAAAAGAACATTCTTTCTTGCCTTTATAGGAATAAGAATTTATAACATTTTTTTCTTCTTTGTTGGGATTGAATTTTGGCTTGAAAGTATGATGAAACAGAAACCTTAAGATCTTTTAACCGAGAAAGAAAAAGTCTAACGGGCTAAAATGCAAATCATAAAGGGGAAAGGGGGAAACATAACCTTCGCAATCAGACATTCAGAGCGCCGCCGATTTTTTGATGACGCCAGTCATTCTGTATAGCATCACTCTAGGAAACCGCGGGAAATGTTCAGTCATTGTCTCTCTTGAATACATCTAACTTCCAAAGACTATGTCCAAAAGAAAACAAAGCAATTTATTTGGATTTTTCAAGAAGAAAGAAGACCAAGAAAAAACCCATGAAACTAGTGAGCTACCAGATGTTGTTAGACAAGGTACGTTTATTCGTACCTAAGGGAAAGCTTCTGGCCTTTGCTTGCATTCCTATTGGTTCCTTATCGGTTTATAACTTTGTCATTGGTGTTTGGCTAATCCGCTGTTTTTATCTTTTAAGCTGCATGCTTATCTGCTCTTGGCTTTTGTCGGATGTCTTTTCATCCATAAGCTCATTATTTTTGCATTGAAAAAGGCGTTCCCTGTAACGCCGAAACACGTGTCTGCGGTAATTTACAAATTTGTGCTTCTACTTACGTTGTTTGTTCTGACTTTACTATTCAGCACAAAGGTATTTATTTATTTTATCTTAAGGTACGTTTATGTATTTTGTATTTTCTTTTCGTTTTTTCTTTTTCTGATTCGACAAGTTTTGGTCTGTATGTGAGTGTGCATGCATAGATATTTTAACGCCTCATAAACACATGCATTAAAAATCGAAAAGACGGCTCAAAAATATTGTGAACTGTAATTGACGGTTTGTGTTTTAAGCCTTTGAAAACACAAAACCTAAGTAAAGTGCCGAGATGATAATACTTGTCAAAAATTTATTAAATTAGAAAAAACAAAATTGCATAAATTGACTAGGGCCATTCTAGCTGGGGCAGTTTTATATTTTCTCTATGTATTAAAAAAAAGTAAGGTCAAAGAAATAATGAAAGGAAGTCTGTGGCGGGCTTGCGTCCAGGAGACCCCATAGCACCTACAACCTTGAATATTTGTACAAAATTACTTCGAGACCCCTCGAAATTAATTTTTAAGACAGGAATTTTACATTAATTGCCTATTATCGGGATGAAAGATTTCCCATACCCCCGAGTATTCGATGTCGTTCGAAAGACATTTTTTTTTCTGAATCAGATGCAGCTTGTTCCAATTTTATCAATAAATTAAAACAACTCAATCAATTTTTATCTAGGGAACCATACGATCTTGGGTTGGATTTGGCTTACTATTTAATTTTAATGATTTAGAAAGAAAGGTTTTTCAAACAATCGGCATATTTTACTTCTAAATGCGTAAAAATTTTATTTTTTACAGCATATTTATTTTCCTCTTGCCTTTTGTACCAAAATAATGTAATGTGCACATGAGTTCACCTTTTTGATACCGATCATATTGCATCTCCAAAGTTTATTTTAAGTATTAAGTATTATTGTATTAACTTGTGCTTAATTATATATTTGAACACCACACACACACACACACACACACATATATATATATATATATATATATATATATATATATATATATATATTTATATATATATATATATATATATATATATGGGTAAATAATAAAAATCTATCGCCCCCCCCCCCCTTGAGAAGTTTCTGGATCCGCCCTTGTTAAAATCAAACAAAAGGCACTTCTCTTTTGTCTAGTTCTCACCAAACTTGCTTGAGTTCTGCCCCTGCATGCAGTGACGTAACGAGAAAAAAATTTTAAGGGGTCACTTTGAAAAAAAAAATGTTTTCTTTTTTTTTTGATCGAATAGGAAAAAATGTCAAAAGGTGTCCGGTCAAAATTTTGAAACTTTTAGTTTTAAAAACGCAATTTTAGCCAAAACGCGATTATAGGCCATGTTTAAATCAATTCCTTCTCCCCCTGAAGTTTTCGAAATTGAAGTTTCAAAAACGCAGCTTTAGACAAACTTTGAAGATTTGATGGATAGGAGGATCTGGAGCATCTCCCGGGAAAATTGTTCAAAATTATGGTCAAAAAATTTAAGCAGTGTTTTACTTTCAGGAGCTATCCCACTTAAATTTTTTGTAAGTGTCGTTTGAAAAACCCATTGCTTATGATATTAAAGAAAGACGGCAATGGGGCGAATGTTTTCTTAAACTCAATTCTTAAAAGCAATTTGTAAGGCCATATTTTGTAATATCAGGGCCATTGATGCTTCGAAATTAGAGCTCCAAAAACGCAATTCTGAGCGATTTTCGGTGTTGTTGAGTATTTGTGGGCTTCTCCCTAAAACTTACAAATATTTGATGCAAAAGAATAACATCTTCGTTTATAACATATAAGAAAGCTGATATTAATAAATTGGTAGCTACAAGTAAAACCCAAAAACTCTTGAAAAGAATCATTGGATGAGTTCAGATCGAAATTTAATTTTGATGTAATTTACTTCGATAAATACATTTTCTCTTTATAATCTGCAAAATATATTCGTGTTCTTAGTTTGATCAATATGAATAACCAATTCAGTTTTAATTGTTTGTTTTTTATCTAGTGGGATAACATTTTACTAGATAAATATTTGGATTTTTAACATTTCCGTTTTTCGAAAAGTTTTTGGGACATTAATGTTTCAAAAATTATCAAAAACAGATTCATTGCTTGTGTTTTAATTTGTATTATGCATAGCCCTTTGATTGTTCTGTTTATCAAAATGAAAATATTCAAGTATGTACTATGCACTGATGTTATAACTAACTTGATTTTTCTGTGTGTATGGGGGGGGGGGGCGCCAGGAAACTTTCGCTCCGGGTGCCGTCAGCTCTTCGGACGGCCCTGACTCCAAGTCACGTGACAAAACAACGACGAATGGTTGGCAAGTTTCGCGTGAAACAAGCGAAAGAAACCTGATTCCTTCCAATGCTTTGCTTTAAAATCTACCACGTGACTTGGGGTCTTGGTTTCATGAATTAAAGTCTTCACTCCTTCCATTGTATCTCTTTTCAATGGGTCGGACCCAGTCGAGAGTTGAGGACTTTCAAATTCCAACAGTCGAAGTCAGTCATTTTCCCTCCGAGTCTGAATTTCTGCCAAAAGTGGCGGAGTCAGAATCGAAGTCGGGAAGTCAGAGTCCGACTAATTTTGGGGTACGGAGTCGACGGTCCTAAAATTCTAGGAGTCGGTGTCGGGAGTTGCTCATTGTTTCCCCACCAATTCTACAGCTCTGATAAAAACATTTGCTCTTTGAGTTCATTTTATTTTAAATCAATCATATTTATCTCTAATTCGCGTTAATTTTAAGTCTACAGAATATTGTATTTTGAATTTCAGTGATTACTTTTTTTCCATTTTTTGAAACCAAAATATAAGAATCTATTCTGAATCAGCAGAATATTTTTGAGTTTTCGGTGCCAAATATATATATATATATATATATATATATATATATATATATATATATATATATATATATATATATATATATATATATATATATATATATATATATATATATATATATATATATATATATATGTGTGTGTGTATTTTTTGCATTGTCACCAGTGTTTAAAAATTTTGAACTGTTCAAAAAATACCCTTAAAATGGCAAGATTAAAAAAAAATCTGCTCTATATTTCTTCATCAAGCACTATTTCCAACAAAGTTTGTTTGAAGCTAATCAGTCAAAATTTGGAATCTATATTGACTTTTATATGAGAGCCCAGGTGCCTCCATCTGGTGGAAACTGGGCGTCAAAAACACTGTCATGCATCAGCGCCTTAATGGTGACACACGAAAGACTGATGCATTGTTGGGGAGCGCACTAGGTCTGGTTATGGCCCAGACGCCTCTTGAGGTGGATCTCTTATACAGCCCCATTGGAGAGGAAAAAAAATATATTGACTTTTATTTTCCCGTAGGCGCGAATGTTAAGGGGTTTTGAACGGTTCAAAACTAAGCGAAAAATTGTTCAAATCAAGAAGATCTTTTCTATATACAGTAGATCCTCGTTTTACGCGGGTTTATTTTACGCGGTTTCTATTATACGCGGTTTAAGATTTGACACCTTTATTTTATTTTACGCGGATGAGTTTCGGTTTTACGCGGATGCGACAAAGCAAACAGATAAAATTTTCCCCTCTTTCAAAATCCTAACTCCTAAAGATTGCAGATTACGCATAATCAACTGTAGTTTGGGGTGCTAATAATCGAGCTTGGACCTCTGGAGACATTTTATGAGATTGGTTCCAGAGCTCTTTCCAGAAGTAAAGTTATTAAACTCACGCAGTTCGGAGCTCACTGGAAGAAGAGCTTTTAGGAGTGAAAAAAGAAGCCAAAACCAACGAGGATACCGACGTCGGTGACGTACAACCAAAAACGTTCGCATTGAAAATTTTGAGCCATTCCTAGACAAAAGAAATGATTTCTCTGATTTGTTAGTAAAGGAAGATTCTATCAAGGAAATGACGCAACTGATCATGGATGTTTTAATGCTCTGCAAAGAATTACAGAGAAAAATTCTTAATGACTGCCAAAAGACTATCATAGCCAGCTCCTCTTAATAAACAGAACACGAAATTAATTTATGTTTTCTTTATGCATGTTGTGCATAAAAGTCGATATAAGTACACATTAAACTTATTATACCATTAGTCACTACTAGAATGAAGTATTTTTTATCTACGGAACCAAACCAATATTTTAACACTAGTATTAGGTCTCAATTTAAGTGATTTCGATTTACGCGGCATTTCCGTGGAACGTAACCTCCGCGTAAAACAAGGGTCTACTGTACATGTACTCCATCAAGAGTTTTTTCGAATATAGTTTCAGGCAAATTTGCCGTTAAGTTTGGAACTTATATCTGTCTTAAATTTCCCCGTAGGGGCTAATTTTAAGTTTTTTTTGAACTGTTCATAATTGAACAAAAAATTGATCAAAACAGAAAGTGAATTTTAGGAACGCGGTGTCCTTGTCGAGATCTTTTGAACAAAAAGTTTGTTAAAATTGAACTATTCACTTAAAATTTATTAGGAGGGATAGACACACATATCTCAAAACACAACTTTTCAATTTTTGATTTTTCAATCTTTATTTAATCATTTTATTTATTTTTGACTTTTTTTAGCGATATTTTAAAGATGAATTATGCCTTCTTTAATGCTTTTTGTTTCTTGATTCTTTTACTTTTGCAATTAATGAGGCTAACGAGACACTTCACTAGTTTTTATATCAAGCGTTTTTCGTATTTTCCACAACGGTGTCATTCAATCCACCGCCAACAGCCAAATGAATAAACTTTAAGAACCTTGGCTAGCGTCTGCGACACACACCTACAGTAGATACATTTTTATCACTTTATTGTAAGCGTCAAAAACGTTTTCTAATCATATTTTTTGATATTTTCAATGTAATTTTGTTAATGAAAAATGATAAATCATTCTATAGATATAAAAGAAAGCCCTGTAATGATTACACCAGATTTCTTTCATTCGAACGCAAGGTAAGAGTTATATTAAGATAACCATGTAGTTTCTCCTCAATTTAGGTCAAACAAATAGTAAAACTTTAAAATTTCAACGAAAACGCTTAATATGAAATGGGTTATAAGTAATTTAACTTTTTTCGATGGAGGTTCGCATGTGCTTTAATGTGGTAATGTTCAAAACTTATACTTGTGCTGTAAGTTACAATCAATTTCCTCCATCCTTTTATAAGCCGTTTCAGAATAAGAAGAAAACATTTTGTACTGCTACCATTTGGAAAAGAAACGAGCTGATGTGTTCATCAAATGACTTCCTTTTAATCCAATTTTAATGTCATTTTCCCATTATTAACAATTTTAATGTGATTCAATAGTTTACTCTCTAAATATCACCAACAATGGCCAAATTAAAACCAGATTTTTTAAAAAAATCGCCAAATTTGTCGCCAACTTGGTGACCAAAAGATTGGTGATATATCGCCAAGTGTCCGCCAAGTTATAACACCACTTGAGTATACATCGAAATTAACAACGATTTCTCCCCAAAAAGCGGCAAAAGACCCCTTTAGAAACACCAGAATGCAACCAAAAGGGAAGGTGCATAACTAGACCCCACTAGGAGTCTACGTACCAAGTTTCAATTTTCTAGGACATACTGTTCTTGAGTTATGCGACATACATCCGCACATACACATATCCGCACATACATACGTACATACGGACGTCACGAGAAAAGTCGTTGTAATTAACTCGGGAAATATCAAAATGGATATTTCGGGTGCCTATACATTCTTAGGCACTTATCCGCGTGTGGTCGGGTTGAAAAAAAACTCAACATTAATTCGGGGGTGAGCAAAATGGAAATTAAGGCCGAATTTTGAGTGAATTTTTTCGCGAATACAATACTTCCTTTTTTGTAAAAGGAAGTAAAAAAATAATGAAAAAGTATTTCCCAAAGAATTCATACCATCGTACGTGGAAAGTTAATTGCGCAATATTTTCACATTTATATTTACACCTGGTTCAAAGAAGCACTTGAGCTGAGCACCCTGCACCAAAATCGGCAGTTCAAATGTATTTCTGACCATGGCCCCACTTAATTCTCATAGGTCGTGACAATCGCTGAAAGTTATGGCAACAAAGAGGGCGCTACAGGGAACCCCTGTTTCCATTATGTTGCCATTGATTGGTGGATGCAGGGGTTCCTATCAGCGCCTCTTGCGGTCAAAATGGGTGACGTCCAATCAAAAATAAGCAAACTTTGCAACATTGACATTGATTGGTGGATGCATGAGCGGATCGTAGTTGCATCAGTTTAATACAGAAAAGTCAGAAATTGTCAAGGCTCGTTAAGCGTCAGCGCCATCTAGTTGGGCCACGTTCTGACTTAACCCTCAAAGTGTTAACACGTACTGTCGACGAATCATTCCTCAAAGAGTACACCCTATTTAGAAACGATAGCTCCACTCCAACTTTCAACGTTTTGTCTTTTGATTGAGAACAATACCGATTTTATTACTTTCTTCTATATCTAATATATAGAAGAAAGTATTGGATTCGTGCAAATTTTCGAATTTCGAATTTTGACGGATTCGAACGTTTTGAGGTGTGCGGAGTCGATTTCGACCATTTTTGGAAAATGTCTGTGTGTCTGTGTGTGTGTATGTGTGTGTGTATGTATGTGTGTCACGTCTGTGTGTGACCAGTTTTTTGTGGCCGCTCTACAACAAAAACTACCGCATGAAACCGAACGAAATTTAATACACATATGTGCCCCTATGTGGACTTGTGCCCATTAGTTTTTGGCGCGAATTCCTCCAAGGGGGGTGGAGCAATGGGACGTTTTTCGAGTTACGCGTGCTTGCTATTCCTCAGGAAGTTACTGGCGGAATCAAACAAAATTTGGTCCATATGTTGGTATTAACAGGAACAGGTGCTGATTCAATTTTGGTGTCAATAACTCAAACGGGGGTTGAGCTATAGAACGTTTTTTGTCGTCAATTGGGACTGCTGTATCTCAAGAAATAATGAACGGAATGAAAGAAAAATTTATCGGCAAGTAGCCCTTAGTGGGTATAAGAACTGATTTTATTTTTGTGTCAACAGCTAAAAAGGGGGGGTAGCGCAATCACCCGTTCTTTTTTTCCATTTTGAGTGCCCTATCTCAAGAAGTAATGCTACGTTCTGGTTGAAATTTGGAATATATGTGAATCCATATGTAAACAAGCTTTGGTTCTATTTTGACGCCGATCGCTCCAAGAGGTGTTTATTTATTTTATTTTTTTTTTTTTTTGCGAATAAAAATATTTTTATTAATGCAACAATAAGAAAGATAAATCGTAATAGATTGTCGTCTGCGTATTTCTCGTGATTTTAATTGTATGGAAATGATAGGAAATATTATCTCAATGATTTAAAATTTTTAATTGTTGCCATCTTATGTTTGTTAACGAATAAAATATTTGTAATTAATTCAAGCAAGGCTTTTAAAATAACTTTCAATTTTCGCTCTTTGCTTTGCTTTTGCAATAATTCAGACATTGGGTCAAGTTTTTGCATGTGTAATTTTGTTTTTGTTGGGAATATTGCTTCCTCGTCAAGCATGGGGAGGGATCAGAAAAAAAAAAAAAGAAAAAGAAAAATATAGAAGAAAGTTTCGTGATGGCCACAACATACTAGTTTTTACTTCCTTTTACAAAAAAGGAAGTATTGTATTCGCGAAAACATTTTCACTCAAAAATCGGCCTTAATTTCTATTTTGCTCACCCCCGAATGAATGTTGGTTTTTTTTTTTCGACTCGACCACACATGGATATATGCCTAGGAACGTACAGACACCCGAAATATCCACTTTGACGATCCCCGAGTTAATTACAACGAGTTTTCTCGTGGCGTCTGTATGTACGTATGTATGTGCCTAAGTGCGTATGTGTGTATGTATCTCGCATAACTCAGAAACGGTATGTCCTAGAAAGTTTAAATTTGGTACGTGGACTCCTAGTGGGATCTAGTTGTGCACCTTCCCTTTTGGTTGCATTCGGATTTTCCTAAGGGGGTCTTTTGCCCCTTTTTGGAGGGAAATCATTGTTAATTTCGATGTAAACTCAAGTGGTGTTATAATTTGGCGGACACTTCTCGATATATCGCCAGTCTTTTGGTCGCCAAGTTTTGTCACCAACGTGGCGACAAATTTGGCGATTTTTTTTTTGAAATCTGGTTTCGATTTGGCCACTGTTGGTGATATTTAGAGAGTAAACTATTGAATCACATTAAAATTGCCAATAATGGGAAAATGACATTAAATTGGAGTAAAAGGAAGTCGTGTGATGCGCACATCAGCTCGTTTAAAGAATGGTTTAAATAGAACGGAATGGAAATAAAATGCAGTATACTTCTCAAACACAGGTTGCATCTCTCTTTCGCTGATCAGAAATTTTTCCTATGAATTCTACGTGTTGAGTCTCATGATTAAAAGCTTTGAATTCGGGATAGGTGATATATGTTCCCTCATTTAAAAAGAAAATCAAGGAAAGAAAAGATTAGGTTACGTAAAATGTGTGCATCATATTCTGTATGCAGTAAAACCTGTCTACAACGATACTGTTGGAACCTAAAAAAAATATCGTAATAGACAGGTTATCGTTATTGACAGTTTGATTATTCATGCTGACATTTTGCTGGGGCCAAAAAAAAAAAAAAAAATGTTACAGACAGGTTATCGTTATAGACCATATCGCTATACACAGGTTTCACTGTAGTAGGGTTTTTTTGCTATAAAGATTATGATGCACACATTTCCAGTCGGACTGCCAGTCGAAATTCTTGAGTTTTGTCACTGACAGTTGTATGGAAAAAATCATCAAAATTCTAACGGGTGAGTACACACATAATAATAATCCAGTAATTCGCCGATATTCCAAATATTTATGCCCTCCTGATGTTAGCAGTTTTGGTTTGAAAATAAACACATCGTTACCATCCGGAACAAAAAGAAACCTGTACTTCCTTTGCAAAACATTTAAAGGGTTTATTTAAGATGACTTTCATGTGACTAGTGATTGTTTACCTCAAGGTTTAATAATGTAAGTGAAACAACCTCAAACTCCACGCTGGTTGCCCAAAAATAATTACGAAATTAAGTCAAATTTTGCATCGTTGGGGTGTTTAACCCCCCCCCCCCCTCCCGCCCTCACAAAACGTCGTCAGCGCCGCCTATTTAAATGCTACGGAGCACCCATAAATGAATGCGCATAACATTTTAACCATTTTACTGGCTGCTGCGACACATCGTTAGATTTTTTTGATGAAACAATATTTAATGGATTAGAAAATCATCCATCAAGGGAAAACGATTGAAATTTGCTTCTACATTTGAACGAAGCCATTGCCTGTTTGGTGATGTTTTGATAGTTGAAACTGAAACCCTAAATCCATTAGATTAACCCTAAACTCCAGTAGATAGAGTTCATTATTAAACATTTTTTCGTTTCTTCATTCCCTTGAAATGACACAGTCTTATCAGAAAAACAGTTAAGTTACGGGATCGAGTTCAGCCTTGTCACAATAAATTCTTTCCCTGCACGTAAAACATTACCAAATTATCATGCCGTGGCGTGAGTTTCATTGTTGAAACTCTAGTATTATTTATTTTGTGGAAACATTTCGATAGTTGGGATTTTCCCACCTGTTGGCAATTTGTGAAGCCAAAAACTAAGTTCTAAGGCATTTGAGCCGTGCTGATACTACCAGAAAAAACTAAAATACCGTATTTAGAGGATAATGTTTATTTTAAATAGCCGCCAAGTTGAGAAGAAGGAAGCGAATAAAAGCACAGCTGTTCCATTCTTTTCTCGAATACACTTGGGGTACGTTTAATTTCCCTCTTTCTGTAACCACGCTGTGGATCAAGCTACAAACCTCAATTTATCAGTGACTAAGAGGACATACTACAAGTTTCTATAGCAACTTGTAGTATATAGAGAGTGTATATACGCTCAACGTATCTATTATTTATATATGATACGGCAGTGCCCACTTCAAGTCGAGCAAAAGCAAGCGAAATTGAGTCAAACAAACGCACAGTCGAATCATTTTCTTTTTTCGAAACAACTCTGACCCACTGTAACTTGTATGGATAAAACTATAAGCCTGAAATTTTAGTAACGAAGAGAACATGCGACAGCGAGTTATATTTTTCTCTCCATTTAATAAAAATAATTTACGTATTATTGCAAGCTGAATTTCTTGAATTTTATCATTGACAGACGATTTCTCTGACAGGATCATCAAAAAATCTAAGGCTGGAGCAGACAAACTTGGAATTTTTAATACAGTTAAGCATTTAGCATTTAAAAAAAGGAAAAATTTAGACGTTCCAAAATTTTAGTCACGTAATGTTTTCCAGCTGCTTTCCATCATAACTATCAACAAATTATCCGACAGATGGTGTTCTCTCGCTATAGTGTGGGAAATTCTTCGGAACTTGGCATTGTACAACCAATAACAAGTGCAAGATGTACAGTAAATAGCGATGCCGTAAAATTTTACGAAAGCACCGATTTTTAAACTGTCGCGATAAACTGTTTTGAAGTTATTTTGGCTTTCCCAAGGTGCTCTCAATTAGCAAATAAAAAATGAAAACGATGAGGTTGTATAACACATGTGTATTCTAACCTGCATAGTAAGGTGTTTGCATAAATATTTATTATTCGTTTGTTTTTTCTAATGAATATTTGTTTTCCTACCGACAGTCATGTGTTATTCCGAATTCTGCAGCTTCAAAATTTCGAGAATTTGCTGGTTCTGTTGCACTTTTTGATAGTTCATGGTTTCGTGGAATATCAATTAAGTAATATACACTAGCAGAGTTTAAAGTAGGGAATCCTATTAAAATAAAAACATTTCTCAAAGTTCACGACTTGCTCATGGAAACCAATTACTCTCTAACCGAAAATGTTTTGAAATACGAAAAACAATCGCCAATTTCTTTTTTTCTCAATTTTAAATATTTTTACTTAAAAAAAACATTGCTGCAAAAACAACAAACACAATAAACAGCACTGCAGGTTATTGCTCGTCTAATATAAGACAAGTTAAAAATATTACATTCTAAAAGAGATTTCAAAAAATGAAATTAATATATTCCTAAGGATGAAAGGAGAAGTTTAAAGGAATGTAGCCTTTAAACAGAGATTACATGTCTTCAGTTGGGAACAGGAAACTTGCCTAGCAATCCCTAGTGAGACGTCTTACTACGTTAAGCGTGGAACTTGGGATAGGTAATGTCTGTTCTCTAACTTAGCTTATAAAAAATGAAAATGATGAGTTTGCATAACACATGTGTATTCTAACCAGTATACGTAGTAAGGTGTTTGCATAATTATATTATTCGTTTGTTTTTTCTAATGAATATTTGTTTTCTTGCCGGCTGTCATGTGTTATTCCAAATTCTGCAGCTTCAAAATTTCGAGAATTTGCTGGTTCAGTTACACTTATTGATAGTTCACGCTTTCGTGACACATAAATTAAGTAATATACGCTAGTAGAGTTTTAAGTAGGGAATCCTATTAAAATAAAAACATTTCTCAAAATTTACGACGGCTTATGGAAACCAATTATTTTCTTACCGAGAATTTAAATATTCTTCCAAAACAAATGTTTTGAAATACGAAAAACAATCGCCAATTTCTTTTTTTTTTTTTTTTTTTCAATTTTAAATATTCTTACTTAAAAAAAGCGCTGCAGGTTATTGCTCAGCTAATATAAGAAAAGTTCAAAATATTACATTCTAAAAGAGATTTTAAAAAAATGAAATGAATATATTGCTAAGGATAAAAGGAGAAGTTTAAAGGAGTGTAGCTTTTAAACAGAGATTACATGTCTTCTTTCGGGAACAGGAAACTTGCCTAGCAATCCCTAGTGAGACGTCTGACTGCGTTAAGCGTGGAACTTGGGATAGGCAATGTCTGTTCTCTCACTTAGCAGATAAAAAATGAAAATGATGAGGTTGCATAACACACGTTTATTCTAACTTGTATAGTAAGATGTTTGTATAATTATATTATTCGTTTGTTTTTTGTAATGAATTTTTCTTTTTCCTGCCGGCAGTCATGTGTTATTCCAAATTCTGCAGCTTCAAAATTTCGAGGATTTGCTGGTTCTGTTACATTTATTGATAGTTCATAGTTTCGTGAAATGTCAATTAAGTAATATACAACAGCAGAGTTTTTAGTAGGGAATCAAATCAAAATAAAAACATTTCTCAAAATCTACGACTGGCTCATGAAAACCAATTATTCTCTTACCGAGTAAACTAAAATTCTTCCAAAACAAATGTTTTGAAATACGAAAAACAATTGCCATTTTCTTTACTTTTTTTTTTCAATTTTAAATATTCTTACTTTAAAAAAGCACTGCTCTTTATTGATCGTCTAATAAAAGAAAAGTTAAAAATATTACATTGTAAAAGAGATTTTTTAAAAAATGAAATGAATATATTGCTAAGGATGAAAGAAGAAGTTTAAAGGAATGTTGCCTTGAAACAGAGATTACATGTCTTCAGTTTGGAACAGGAAACTTGACTAGCAATCCCTAGTGAGACGTCTTACTGCGCTAAGCGTGGAACTTGGAATAGGTAATGTCTGTTCTCTAACTTAGCTTATAAAAAATGAAAATTATGAGGTTGCATAACACATGTGTATTTTAACCTGTATACGTAGTAAGGTGTTTGCATAATTATATTCTTCGTTTGTTTTTTCTAATGAATATTTGTTTTAATGCCGGCTGTCATTTGTTATTCCAAATTCTGCAGCATCAAAATTTCGAGAATTTGCTGGTTCTGTTACATTTATTGGTAGTTCATGGTTTCGTGAAATATCAATTAAGTAATATACACTAGCAGAGTTTTTAGTAGGGAATCCTTTTAAAATAAAACATTTCTCAAAGTTTACGACGGCTTATGGAAACCAATTGTTTTCTTACCGAGTAACTAAGTTTTCTTACAAAACAAATGTTTTGAAATAGGAAAAACAATCGTCAATTTCTTTTTTTTTTCCTGGTTGTGTTACATTTATTGATAGTTCATGGTTTCGTGAAATATTAATTAAGTAATATACACTAGCAGAGTTTTAAGTAGGGAATCCTATTAAAATAAAAACATTTCTCAAAGTTTACGACTGGTTTATGGAAACCAATTGTTCTCTTAACGAGTAACTAAAATTCTTTCAAAACAAATGTTTTGAAATACGAAAAACAATTGCCAATTTTTTTTTTCAATTCTAAATATTTTTACTTAAAAAACACTGCAGGTTTTTGCTCGTCTAATATAAGAAAAGTTAAAAATATTACATTGTAAAAGAGATTTTTAAAAAAATGAAATGAATATATTGCTAAGGATGAAAGAAGAAGTTTAAAGGAATGTTGCCTTGAAACAGAGATTACATGTCTTCAGTTTGGAACAGGAAACTTGCCTAGCAATCCCTAGTGAGACGTCTTCCTGCGTTAAGCGTGGAACTTGGGATAGATAATGTCTGTTCTCTCACTTAGCAGATAAAAAATGAAAATGATCAGTTTGAATAACACATGTGTATTCTAACCTGTATACGTAGTAAGGTGTCTGCATAATTATATTATTCGTTTGTTTTTTCTAATGAATATTTGTTTTCCTGCCGACTGTCATGTGTTATTCCAAATTCTGCAGCTTCAAAATTTCGAGAATTTACTGGTTCTGTTACATTTATTGATAGTTCATGGTTTCGTGAAATATCAATTAAGTAATATACACTAGCAGAGTTTTAAGTAGGGAATCCTATCAAAATAAAAATATTTCTCAAAGTTGACGACTGGCTTATGGAAACCAGTTATTCTCTTACCGAGTAACTAAATAATCTTCCAAAACAAATGTTTTGAAATACGAAAAACAATTGCCAATTTCTTTCCTTTTTTTTCCAATTTTAAATATTCTTACTTTAAAAAAGCACTGCTCTTTATTGATCGTCTAATATGAGAAAAGTTAAAAATATTACATTCTAAAAGAGATTTTAAAAAAATTAAATGAATATATTCCTAAGGATGAAAGGAGAAGTTTAAATTAATGTAGCCTTTAAACAGAGATTACATGTCTTCAGTTATTAACAGGAAACTTGCCTAGCAATCCAGGGTTGGCAAAAACCCGGGTTTTTTTTAAAAAAGCCCATGGACCCAGGGTTTTTTGGGTTTTTTTAAATAAAACCCAAAAAAACCCAACTAAAGCTGGGTTTTTTAAAAGAAATGTGGGTTTTTTTGTCTTTTTTTAGGGAAAATGTAGGGTACTTGTAGCATATTGTAGCGTAAGTATATGAACAAAGCACAAGAATTGTCTTGGGGTAAAAAAAGCTGGAAAACTAGTTAAAATTCAGCGTTTTCTGAAGAAGAGTATGAAAGACGACGAAACCCAAGAATGGTGAAGTTTCAGATTTTTTAGTTTCCATTATTACCAACAGTTAAGGCAAAATTACTTCTTGAGTGATAAAATCTATTGTTCGTTTTTAATTACTACTATTTTTTTTTTGCATTTTACTTTATTGTATTTTATTTTTTTATGCAAAACTACTGTAGAACCTCAAGTAGTTTAAATCCCTATTTACTGAATTCCAGCTTAATCAAGACATTTCTTTGAATTTTATGTTGCCTGTTTTTCTATTTCTGTGTACAGATTAAGAAATATTAAACTTTTTTGTAAGATAATGAAAATACTGTACATCCTATTCTGTTTTCTGTCCGACCATTTGTAAAACCTGTTAATTTCTAAAAAAATATAACTTGTTAATTCGAAATTTGTGACGTGTTGGGTTGCAGAAAATAATTCACATGAAAGCCTTTTAGCTAGAGTAGTTTCCTCTGTACAATCTACAAATATTGAGAATACCAGACGTGACAGGACTTAGTCAAGATAATTTGAGTTATTTATTGACCAGTTAAAGATAAAAGTTAAATATATATTTTTTAAATCTTTGAAGTATTTTTAATGCCGTTAAGAGTTAAAAAATACTATTAAAGTTCAAAATTAATTTTTTATGTCCATAGTCTGTGGTGAAGAACAAATAAAATAGAAGTTTAAATTGTAAAAGTATTTAAATTAATTACTTTTTTAAAAAATTTCTCAAAAAATTAAAAAAAACCCAAAAGTGGGCTAAATAATGGGTTTTTTTAAATGGGTTTTTTCAAAAAAACCCATTGGGTCCAACCCAATTGGGTCCAATGCGGCCAACCCTGTAGCAATCCCTAGTGAGACGTCTTACTGCGTTAAGCGTTGAACTTGGGATAGATAATATCTGTTCTCTAACTTAGCTTATAAAAAATGAAATGATGAGTTTGCATAACACATATGTATTCTAACCTGTGTACGTAGTAAGGTGTTTGCATAATTATATTATTCGTTTGTTTTTTCTAATGAATATTTGTTTTCCTGCCGGCTGTCATGTGTTATTCCAAATTCTGCAGTTTCAAAATTTCGAGAATTTGCTGGTTCTGTTACATTAATTGATAGTTCAGGGTTTCGTGACACATCAATAAAGTAATATACGCTAGCAGAGTTTTAAGTAGGGGATCCTATTAAAATAAAAACATTTCTCAAAATTTAAGACGGCTTATGGAAAGCAATTATTTTCTTACCGAGAATTTAAATATTCTTCCAAAACAAATGTTTTGAAATACGAAAAACAATCGTCAATTTCTTTTTTTTTTTTTCTGGTTGTGTTACATTTATTGATAGTTCATGGTTTCGTGAAATATTAATTAAGTAATATACACTAGCAGAGTTTTAAGTAGGGAATCCTATTAAAGTAAAAACATTTCTCAAAGTTTAAGACTGGCTCATGGAAAACAATTATTCTCTTACCGAGTAACTAAATATTCTTCCAAAACAAATGTTTTGAAATACGAAAAAATATCGCCAATTTCTTTCTTTTTTTTTCAATTTTAAATATTCCTACTTAAAAAAAGCACTGCAGGTATTGCTCGTCTAATATAAGTAAAGTTAAAAATATTACACTCTAAAAGAGATTTAAAAAAAAATGAAATGAATATATTGCTAAGGATGAAAAGAGAAGTTTAAAGGAATGTAGCCTTTAAACGGAGGTTACATGTCTTCGGTTTGGAACAGGAAACTTGCCTAGCAATCCCTAGTGAGACGTCTTTCTGCGCTAAGCGTGGAACTTGGAATAGGTAATGTCTGTTCTCTAACTTAGCTTATAAAAAATGAAAATGATGAGGTTGCATAACACATGTGTATTCTAACCTGTATACGTAGTAAGGTGTTTGC
The DNA here is from genome assembly GCF_026930045.1 of Uloborus diversus. Lineage (NCBI taxonomy): Eukaryota > Metazoa > Arthropoda > Arachnida > Araneae > Uloboridae > Uloborus > Uloborus diversus. The sequence goes on from NC_072735.1 coordinate 110,575,698, forward strand.
ATAATTATATTATTCGTTGGTTTTTTGTAATGAATATTTGTTTTCCTGCCGGCTGTCATTTGTTATTCCAAATTCTGCAGCATCAAAATTTCGGGAATTTGCTGGTTCTGTTACATTTATTGATAGTTCATGGTTTCGTGAAATATCAATTAAGTAATATACACTAGCAGAGATTTTCGTAGGGAATCCTTTTAAAATAAAACATTTCTCAAAGTTTACGACGGCTTATGGAAACCAATTGTTTTCTTACCGAGTAACTAAGTTTTCTTCCAAAACAAATGTTTTGAAATAGGAAAAACAATCGTCAATTTCTTTTTTTTTTTCTTTCTGGTTGTGTTACATTTATTGATAGTTCATGGTTTCGTGAAATATTAATTAAGTAATATACACTAGCAGAGTTTTAAGTAGGGAATCCTATTAAAATAAAAACATTTCTCAAAGTTTACGACTGGTTTATGGAAACCAATTGTTCTCTTAACGAGTAACTAAAATTCTTTCAAAACAAATGTTTTGAAATACGAAAAACAATTGCCAATTTTTTTTTTCAATTCTAAATATTTTTACTTAAAAAACACTGCAGGTTTTTGCTCGTCTAATATAAGAAAAGTTAAAAATATTACATTGTAAAAGAGATTTTTAAAAAAATGAAATGAATATATTGCTAAGGATGAAAGAAGAAGTTTAAAGGAATGTTGCCTTGAAACAGAGATTACATGTCTTTAGTTTGGAACAGGTAACTTGCCTAGCAATCATTAGTGAGACGTCTTCCTGCATTAAGCGTGGAACTTGGGATAGATAATGTCTGTTCTCTCACTCAGCAGATAAAAAATGAAAATGATGAGTTTGAATAACACATGTGTATTCTAACCTGTATACGTAGTAAGGTGTCTGCATAATTATATTATTCGTTTGTTTTTTCTAATGAATATTTGTTTTCCTGCCGACTGTCATGTGTTATTCCAAATTCTGCAGCTTCAAAATTTCGAGAATTTACTGGTTCTGTTTCATTTATTGATAGTTCATGGTTTCGTGAAATATCAATTAAGTAATATACACTAGCAGAGTTTTAAGTAGGGAATCCTATTAAAATAAAAACATTTCTCAAAGTTTACGACTGGTTCATGGAAAACAATTGTTCTCTTACCGAGTAACTAAAATTCTTTCAAAACAAATGTTTTGAAATACGAAAAACAATTGCCAATTTTTTTTTCAATTCTAAATATTTTTACTTAAAAAAAAACTGCAGGTTTTTGCTCGTCTAATATAAGAAAAGTTAAATCTCTTTTAGAATGTAATATATTTAAAAAAAATAAAATAAATATATTCCTAAGAATGAAAGAAGAAGTTTAAATTAATGTAGCCTTTAAACAGAGATTACATGTCTTCTTTCGGGAACAGGAAACTTGCCTAGCAATCCCTAGTGAGACGTCTTACTGCGTTAAGCGTTGAACTTGGGATAGATAATATCTGTTCTCTCACTTAGCACATAAAAAATGAAAATGATGAGGTTGCATAACACATGTGTATTCTAACCTGTATACGTAGTAAGGTGTTTGCATAATTATATTTTTCGTTTGTTTTTTCTAATGAATATTTCTTTTCCGGCCGGCTGTCATGTGTTATTCCAAATTCTGCAGCTTCAAAATTTCGAGAATTTGCTGTTTCTGTTACATTTATTGATAGTTCATGGTTTCGTGAAATATCAATTAAATAATATACACTAGCAGAGTTTTAAGTAGCGAATCCTATTAAAATAAAAACATTTCTCAAAGTTTACGACTGGTTCATGGAAACCAATTGTTCTCTTACCGAGTAACTAAAATTCTTTCAAAACAAATGTTTTGAAATACGAAAAACAATTGCCAATTTTTTTTTCAATTCTAAATATTTTTACTTAAAAAACACTGCAGGTTTTTGCTCGTCTAATATAAGAAAAGTTAAAAATATTACATTCTAAAAGAGATTTAAAAAAAATGAAATGAATATATTGCTAAGGATGAATGGAGAAGTTTAAAGGATTGTAGCCTTTAAACAGAGATTACATGTCTTCTTTCGGGAACAGGAAATTTGCCTAGCAATCCCTAGTGAGACGTCTTAATGCGGTAAGCGTGGAACTTGAGATAGGTGATGTCTCTTCTCTCACTTAGCATATAAAAAATGAAAATGATGAGGTTGCATAACAAATGTGTATTCTAACTTGTATAGTAAGGTGTTTGCATAATTATATTATTCGTTTGTTTTTTCTAATGAATATTTGGTTTCTTGCCGGCTATCATCTTTCATTCTGCAGCTTCTAAATTTCGAGAATTTGCTGTTTCTGTTACATTTATTGATAGTTCATGGTTTCGTGAAATATCAATTAAATAATATACACTAGCAGAGTTTTGAGAAGGGAATCCTATTAAAATAAAAACATTTCTCAAAGTTTACGACTGGCTTATGGAAACCATTTATTCTCTTACCGAGTAACTAAATATTCTTCCAAATTAAATGTTTTGAAATACGAAAAACAATTGCCAATTTCTTTCCTTTTTTTTTCCATCTTTAAATATTCTTACTTTAAAAAAGCACTGCTCTTTATTGATCGTCTAATATGAGAAAAGTTAAAAATATTACATTTTAAAAGAGATTTAAAAAAAATTAAATGAATATATTAATAAGAATGAAAGGAGAAGTTTAAATTAATGTAGCCTTTAAACAGAGATTACATGTCTTCAGTTTGGAACAGGAAACTTGCCTAGCAATCCCTAGTGAGACGTCTTACTGCGTTAAGCGTTGTGGGATAGATAATATCTGTTCTCTAACTTAGCTTATAAAAAATGAAAATGATGAGTTTGCATAACACATTTGTATCCTAACCTGTATACGTAGTAAGGTGTTTGCATAATTATTTTATTCGTTTGTTTTTCTAATGAATATTTGTTTTCTTGCCGGCTGTCATGTGTTATTCCAAATTCTGCAGCTTCAAAATTTCGAGAATTTGCTGGTTCTGTTACATTTATTGATAGTTCATGGTTTCGTGAAATATCAATTAAGTAATTTACACTAGCAGAGTTTTAAGTAGGGAATCCTATTAAAATAAAAACATTTCTCAAAGTTTACGATTGGCTCATGGAAACCAATTATTCTTTTACCGAGTAATTAAATATTCTTCCAAAACAAATGTTTTGAATTACGAAAAACAATCGCCAATTTCTTTTTAATTCTTACTTAAAAAAAGCGCTGCAGGTAATTGCTCGTCTAATATAAGAAAAGTTAAATATATTACATTGTAAAAGAGATTTTTAAAAAAATGAAATGAATATATTGCTAAGGATGAAAGGAGAAGTTTAAAGGAATGTATCCTTTAAACAGATATTACATGTCTTCAGTTGGGAACAGGAAAGTTGCCTAGCAATCAGGTCCGAACTGGCTCCTTTTGGGGTGGTCGGCTAGGTACTGGAAAGGGGCCCCCTGATGTGGGGGTTCTGGGTGCCCTTCCCTCGAAAATGTAAGAAAATTATTGTTTCGAAAACTGCTTTTTGCTTTTTCTTTTTGATACGTTAAGTAATAAAACTAAAGTTAAATTTATGTATTTTCCCATTTATTTGCTGATTTAAGCCAAAGGAGATGGAGTACTAAAGCAATCTACATGAATTCATTGGGTCTTGAACAAGTCATTAAGTTTGATTACTCCAATTTTTATTACACCTGCATTTCTCTTGTGTTCCAGTTTTTTTCACACGGCCATTTATACCCATATTCCACAAGTCTTGTCTTATCTCATCTTATTGATTCTACAAAAACTTGGAGAAACGCACTTAGCGGCCTGATTGTTGGTTAAAATTTTATTTGTTAGAATCTCGAAAAGAGAACTTTTTTCAACTATTGAAGTTTTAAAAAGGTGACTATAAGGCATCCTTAAATTGCTTTTTGTAACTTTAATTGTTTTGACGAAAAGAGAACTTTTTTCTTACATATTTTCAACTTTAAGATTTCTCCGGGGCAATTCAGAACCTCGGGGCCAATAGGCAACTGCCTACTTTGCCTATTTAGTAATCCGGCCCTGATATAACTGGAGGGCCAACAGTCATAACAGATTGATGCTGCTCCCTAACAAATATCCTCACAAGGTTTTGTGAATCAGTCGAGCTTCGGTCTAGCATGCAGAAAGAATTATCGGTTTTCTACCAAGTCGAGAAAATTTTGAGTTGAACGTTTTGAAACTTATTGAATAAATAATATTTAGTTAAGAAAGAACAAATATATAAAAATTAGCAGAATTTTATCCTTTTTTGAGAATTGTATTTGTACGAACTGAAATGTTATTAACTTTTTTTGCACGTTAAAAATAAATCCAAGCTTGGCAACGGAGCAAGTTTACGCGTTGACGTCTGAGCACCTTTACACACGTTCTTAAACTGTGGCTTGCTTCTAAACGTGCCCTGATGCTTCTTTCGCTCCAAACTGTCTCAAAACTTTTTAGCATCATCAGGCTATTTAGTTTTGTAAATAACTATTTTAATTTTTAATTGAGTTACAAATTCGTATCTTATAGCTTACAATCATGTAGTGCTGTCTTCATGCCCGTTCAGTTTTTACTTTATACACTATTCAGTCTGTAATATAAAAAAATATATGTACGGAAAGCATGAAACATCCGCAAAGTTTTAAAATTTCTCTTCAGGGGTGCCCACCTGGGGGGGGGGGGTCATGGCACAGACTGCGCCACTAAAAGTTTTTTTTTGGGGGGGGGTTGAGAGGTATTTTTTACTGTTCTGGGAGTGGGTCTTGCTTTGGGGGGGGGGTCTTCGTGATATTTAGGGAGGTGCGCCCTTGCTCTTAGGGGGGTTGGGCACTCCTGAATCTCTTAATGATAGTCTCATCAGTTCTATAGGGGTGAAAACAAAAATTTAACTTGATCAAAAGATTGATGTTAATGTTTTGTGTCTCAACTTATATAAAAGGCACATAACATCTCTAATCCCGGTTAATAGAGGAATAAAATGAACCTTTATGTATTCCTTCTGAAATTCCACACTTTAAAATAGATCTTTGTTAATACAGTTGAACTCGGTTAATACGAAATGTCAAAAATTCACGAATTTGTTCGTATTAACCGTTATTCGTAACAACCGTGAATAAGTGATACTGAAAAAACGAAGAAATGCTTAACGGCTTCAAAGCATTCAAAAATAAACTGAAAATGCCTTGAAAACTGGTCGAAGTATTTTCACGAAAAAATGTTTTGACCAGTTCAGGTTAACAAAAATTCTGTGAATTTCGGTTCACTACAGAACATAACTTTAAATACCGCCAACATCAACATAAATGAATTAATGAGACAAAAATGAATTCAACGAAAATTTCAAGCAGACAATAGAAAATAAAATATTTGAAAGAAAACCCTCAAATCGAAAAAACATGTCTCAAACTTTTAAGAAATACAGAACGAAAAGCGAAATTATTTACCATTCCATACAACGTGAATACTTTTTTCAAAACCAAGATTTACAGAGGAGAACAGTTATTATTAGAATACTATTAAGTCATAAGAAACTTATTTACTTGCTTATATAACTTATAAATAAAATGATCATTCAAAAAATCAGGATTTAAAGTCCCACATAACTATTCAAAACCTTAAAATAATAATAAACTTGTAAAAATATTTAAATAAATGAGTTCAAAATTTAGGTAGAAATATTGAAGCATACAAAAACAAACAACATCCACTCGTTTAACTTTTTTTGAGAGGGGGCGGGGGAAGGGAGGGCAATTCAGTGGGCGGTTAGGGGCCCTGATGATTTTTTGCAGGGAGGTTGAACATTTTCTGTTGGAGCCCGAAGGCGATTCCTAAATTAAAGCCCTAGGGGTCCTTAACCTAAAATTAATGTTTACCCCGGGGCCCTACCTGGCTTTAATTAGGCCCAATGTGCTATTTGTATAAAACTAGAAAGAGTGATCAAAAGCATCCCGGACAGGACCTGATTAAGATATAAGAAGGTTCTAAGCAAAGATTTTTTGGGGCCACTATGCAGTCAAATCTTACTTTTAGTCATTAGCTAAGACAACTTTAGCCACTGGGGGGGGGGGGGGCCTAAAAGGCAAGGGCCCTATACCACAGCCTAGTTGGTCTATTCAGCATTCAGGCCCTGATCCTGGCAAAACGTATAAGGAAACAGATTGAAATAGTTACAAGGAAATCAAATAATTGTAAAATAACTTTTTGCTACAGATTTTTTTTTCGCTTCATTTGGGGGCCCTCGGCGATCGCCGACTAGCCGATCTGGCCAGCCCGGGCCTGCTAGCAGTCCCAATCTCTAGTGAGATGTCTTACTGCGTTAAGCATAGAACTTGGGATAGGTAACGTCTGTTCTCTCAATTAGCTGATAAAAAATGAAAATGATGAGGTTGCATAACACATTTGTATTCTAACCTATATAGTAAGGGTGTTTGCATAATTATTTATTATTCGCTTGTTTTTTCTAATGAATATTTGCTTTCCTACCGACAGTCATGTGTTATTCCAAATTCTGCAGCCTCAAAATTTCTAGAATTCTCTGGTTCTGTTGCAATTGATAGTTCATGGTTTCCGAAATATCATTTAAGTAACATACACTAGCAGAGTTTTTAGTAGGGAATCTTATTAAAATAAGAAACATTTTTTGAAGTTCGCGATCGCTGATGGAAGAGAATTGTTTTCTTTTTGGTTAACTTAACTTTTCTGTAATGGAAATGAAGAACGAAGAAACTGTTTATGTTTTGTCTTTTAAATATCTTTTCCCTAAAAAAAAAATTAGTAGTAAAGTTCAGCTATTCCTTGTGTGATGTAAGACTAGTTAAGGAGTGTGTTGTGTGTTGTGTTTAGAATAGTTTTAAAAGAATAGAAATGCCACTATTGCAATGCATGTAGCGCTTCAACAATAATTACTGTTCTACAATGTGTTGCTGTGAATGTGTTGCTACAATGCTTACTGTACCGAAAGAAACTTGATTTCTTTTTTGGCCTTATACACTACTAGAATTTTTTCGTAGCGATTTCTAGTAAAATAAATTTACTAATTGTGATCGAAACGTTTCCGTAACTTGTTAAAGCTAAAATCGGTTCATACTAACTTGAAAACAGTCTATTTCCATAATTTCTAAATTGGTGCATTCGAGAAATTTGCGGCATCACCATTTTTTGAATATCTTGTTTTTGGTATTAAAAGTAACAATGACGACTTACTTATGAGGTATATCCTGTTTGATAGAGAAGTATATTTGAGAGAGCGCCATCTGTTGGGCCGACTAAATATAACGATAATGGAAAGTAGCTCTTAATTTACATAACATGAGTTCAGCTTTGGAATGTGTCAATTTTCCCTTCCATTAAATGCTAAATACTAACTGTAGCGAAAATTTCCCCTTCTGTGTTTGCTAGAAGTGCCTTTAATTTTTGATGATTCTATCTGTGACAAAGTTAAAGAACTTCGAAAGCAATGATTCGTATACTATTAGCGATGAAACGAAATTTTCTAATATAGCTTGCTATTGGATGTTCTCTTAGTCACTAAAAGTTCAGACTTCTAGCTTTTTTCACAACAAAGTTACAGGGGCTTCAAAGTGCCGTGAGTTTCTTCTAGAGAAGAATGATGCGGCTGTGCTTTTGTTTGATTATTGTAATCGCTCGACTTGACAGGAAGCGCAGCCATGCCCACAGATAAAAGCATTAACGCACACGGATGATTCCCCCAAAACCTGACATTTTCCGATCACAAATATTTTTAAAATAAAAATACTTCAAAAAATCTGAAAAAAAAAAATATACTTTTTGTTAGAACTTATTAAAAGAAAAATGGAGGGGACTCACTTTAACTATGCTACACCCCTCAAAACAGAGGATCAAATTTTCACACACCAGGAGAGTGATAAGTAGTAAGTTTCAACGAAGGTTATTAAAAAATAATTATCATAGTGAAATATCCAGGGTTCGTACGGGTCATGGAAATCCTGGAAAGTCATGGAAAAAAAATAAGCGAATTTCAGACCTGGAAAAGTCATGGAAAATTGAAATTTCCATTGAAAGTCATGAAAATTTATTTCAAGTCATGGAAAAATGTCTTGGACAGAGATAAAGTAACAGTAACTAAAAGAGCATTAGAAATCTTGAGTGATTTAACAGTATAGCACATAAAAGCTATTAAAAGTGGCAAATTGAAAGATCCCCAAAATCAAATCTGAATTTTGAAAAATCATTGTATCCACTTCTGTCGCAGCCGCTTGCCTTTTTTTGGGATGTGATTTTACTATTTGGACATCTCATATTTTGAATTACTGTTATTTTCAACATTTCTGATGTTTCATATTCTGTAGTAGCGAACTTGCTCGTTTTTGGTTTTGCCGCGCCCACTCAAAAAAAAAAAAAAAAAAAAAAAAGGAATTCAATTGCATTCAAGTTCGATTCCATCACTCGTAAGAACTTTATTTTTAAATTTATCAGAGTTTATCTTAATTTTGAAGGTTTTTAGAAAATAAAGATCTTTATTCAGGAATACAGAAAAATAGGAATTCTAATACTCTAAAATAGTAGTGCCTAACATATGGCCTGAACAACGAATCCATGCGACCCACTGCTACGTTCAATGTCAGGAATCAAACATGTTCTGGAATTTCTGAACCTATTAATTTATATACATTTGAAAATGTACAAATAAGTGAACAAAACAAGTATACTTTTGAATTAGAAGATTGATTCATTACTGAATGGTTTTTTTCAAAAAAGGTCTGGTTGGAAACAAAAAACTAAACTATGTGGCTTTACTTTAAAGAATACTGTTGAGTTACGTGGATGATTAAATGCACTGTTGACACTAAAAGGCAACTTTTGAAGCAAATTTATTGAAACTTAGTGATGACTCATTCAACCTTTGTCCCATTCATTATCATTCTGCCTGTTTATAAAAAAAATAGACATTTAAGAATCATAATTTTTGTTTCACTGCTTTTTTACCTTACTTAAATTTAAATGATGAAGGACAAGTAAGAATAGTTTAGGTTTTTTAAGTGTACACTTATATTTTTTACATTACGAGTAAGTGCTTCAATGAGGCTGCGGCATTCATGTAGACGTTTTGATAAAGCTCATTTCCAAAAATTAGCAAATTTGAGATTAAATAGTGCTATTCTCTTCGTGAACAAGGTCATGAAAATTTTTATTGAAGTCATGAAAAAGTCTTGGAAAAGTCATGGAATTTTTTCATTCAAATAGAGTATGAACCCTGAATATCTGTAACCTAAACAAAAAAGTATGTTATTGAATGAATAAATACAATCTATGTGAAACCTCTCTTAACGGACACTCCCTAATAACGAACATTTCTTCGAGTTCCGGTCCATTTATATACGTTTTTCCATATTATTCACTCTGAATATCTTACACTCCGAATAATAGAGAGTTATTTTAACAAATATATATATATATATATATATATATATATATATATATATATATATATATATATATATATATATATATATATATATATATATATATATATATATAATATATATACATTTTTTTTAATTGCTAGAATAACATTCTAAGCCAGCAAATAAGCAACAATTTTCCCATTAAGTTCTAGTTTTTGTTATTTCCCATTCTGTAGTTCAAAAAAGTATTTACCTAATTCTAGAAAATTGTGCTTAAATTTATGTAAGTCAAATATTTAAAGCAACTTCATTTACCTATTCGAGCAACATTAAAATTTAACAAAATGTATAACCAAGAAATCTCTTTTTGGAAGATTCGTCTGAACAAGATAAAAGGAAAGAAAAAAAATAAATAAATAGAATTTCTCCACTGCTACATGTTTTATTTATCGTTTGCTAAATTCAGTTTTTTTTTAAAAATTATAATCTTATTTTCTAAATAATGTTTTGGAAATAAATTCTATTCTACTTAATGCATTGGGTTATAAATAATGCTAAGAGAGTGACTTATATTGCCCCAGGAGTAAGGCATTTTTTTGGGGGGAGGGACAGGGGAATGACATTTTCTTTGTAATTTGCTTGTTGCGTAAGCCCAGGACTATAATTAAGGCAACTAATGGTTTTTTTTCGATTCAAACCTCTTAATTCAACTACACACTATGAACATAATTATTATTTTTCTTTTTTTTACACAGAAACTTGTCCAGGAGAATGACAGCAAAAATGTTACATACCAATTTCTGAAATTCAAAGTTTTAGTAAGAACAACAGACAAATCATATTAACTTAATACTCAAGGAATCTAACAAAATGATGACAATAAACAGTGTTGTAGCACAGCAAATCCAAAATTAAATTTTTTTATCTAAAGGGTGTCCCAAAATTAACGCAAGATTTGATTTTGTTGCCATTTGTGCAAAATAGTGTTGGCATCTCTGAAAAAAAAAAAAAAACAATTGATAGCTGAGAGGTCAGGGTTTAAAAAAATGGAGCGTTATACGATACAATAACGTGCTTTCATTATTGAACAATTGTTTCAAAAATAATGAAAGTTGAGGCTGGTCAAGCAGTTACTGTTATTGGCGCTCGGTATCGCAACACGGTAATGCACGGGTGGTTGTGGGCTTGTTGACATAGACCTTTGAATTCAAATAATCCCATAAGAAGAAATTTAATAATGTTAAATCACACGATCTAGGGTGCCAGTTCTGATCACCGAAATGAGAAAGTACGCGACCAGGAAATGCCTTATGCAGTAATTGAAATGTTTCACTCTCTCTAGCTGTATGGTACAATAACACCCCATTTTTACTAACCCTAAACTCTCAACTGTCAAATTGTTCTTTTTTCATGGCTGCCAACAATTTATGGAAAAAATGGTGGCAAATTCAAATCTTGCGTTACTTTTGGGACACCCTTTATAATAGTTGAAATCATACTTAGGACAGAAGAATGACATGAAACCTGGGGACAAACTTAAAAATGATGTACCTTGATTATTTAAATGATTAAATTTATTTAAAGGATGTCATTTTACACCTTTAAGTATGCGTAATTTAGTTCTACAATATAAATTAGTGGAATGTTAACATAAAAGTTTAAAAAAAAATTAATTATATTTGAGAAACGAATGGGGACACGTCAAAAGACTGACTTCCTGGTTATTCAACAATTTTTGTAGGAAAAAATAAATGAGTTATTGTTTTAATAAGAATGGAATAACATCAGAATACATGAAATACACCGCCAGCTCAGTCATTTCCAGTCGAGGACTGCAGTTTTGTGCTTATTAGCACTCATCAGCCCGGCATAGGAAAGTGATTGAGCTGGAGATGGAAAACCTCTTAAGGAAGATATTAGCTACCAGTTTGTTTGGCACTCTTGGCTTCCTTAAGAGGTTTTCCATCTCCAGCTCAGTCACTTTCCTATGCCGGGCTGATGAGTGCTAATAAGCACGAAACTGCAGTCCTCGGCTGGAAATGACTGAGCTGGCGGTGTATTTCATGTATTTCCTGCTTTAGCTCTGACTATTGGGCGGTAATTTACTGGAAACATCAGAATAGTTATTTCTAACTATTGAAAAAAAAAAAAAAAATCCGAGTCAAAAAATTCTTGTATTAGGCTCCTGGGACATAATATTGTTCGGATTTTGGTGGTTATCTGTCCCCTCTGCTGCAGCAGACAGTAGCAGACTGTCATATCTCGTTTTCGAAGTGGTCATCTGAAATCCATGACATGTAAAGACAAAGTTAAAATGTATTCCACGTGTCCAAAGTGTACTTACTGCTTACCAGGCTACACCGGATCATGTCTTCGATCGCCCTGGGTCTACATGTGGATCCAGTCTACGTGCTCAATATGCTCAAAATCACTAGAGCTTTGGTTTAGCTTTGCGACTTAATGAGAACTAGCAACAACAACAACTTAACTAAATGTTGAGGTAAACAAATGACAATTCACATGAAAATATTCTTAAATTGGCAAAGGAAGTAAAGACGACTTTCTCCTTTTTTTCGGATGGCAACGATACGTTTATTTTAAAATCGAAACTGCTAATATCTTTAGAGCATCAAAATTTGGAATAGTTACGAGTTATTCGATGACTATAATTTATATACACACATTTATTATTATTTTTTCGAAGCTACAGGACAGAACAACATTCGAAAAATTTCTTGAGAGGACATTATTCAGTGGACGTCAATTTTAGTTGAAGCAAATAAGGGGATATTCCGATCATTGGGAATTTGGCTCGATCCCTAACTTTTAGGCAATAATCGTTTTATTATGATTCTGTCGATAAAACGCAGGTCGGTCAAAATACATTAGCAGTTGATCTTTGGAAGTCAAGAAAACTGGTGGTAAGAAGGAAAATTGCGAAGAATCCCAGTTATTGAAATCCAATCATACAAGAGTAGGAGAACTAAAATATCTTCATACTAACTTCAAACTCAAACTTTAGGCGAATTTGCTTCAAACAAGCTTTGTTGAAAAAAATTCTTGACAAAGAACAAGAAGAAAATAACTTTTTGATTTGAACAATTTTCCGTTCCGTTTTCAACAGTTCAAAAAAAAAAAAAAAAAAAAATTAACATTAGTGCCTACGCAGAAATGTAAGGCAAATATAGATCCCAACTTTAAAGACGGATTTGCTTTAAACAAACTATGTTGGAAAAAGCACTTGATGAAGAACATGCAAAGAAAATATCTTTTTCATTGAACTATTTTTCGTTCAGTTTTGAACCCTTAACATTAGCGCTGACGGGGTCAGCGTAAAAGTCAATTTATGTAGATTCCGACCTTAAAGGCGGATTTGCTTCAGATATACTTTGTTGGAAATAGCTCTTGGTGAAAAATATGTATAGGGTGGATTTCTTTGGTTAGTATTTTTAAGGATATTTTTGAGCAGTTCAAATTTTTTATCCCTAACGACAATGAGAAAAACTATTATTTGGCACAAAAATAGCAATAGAAAATATTATGGAGGTTCTGAATATATTCTCAATTTTTAGCCTATATACTTTCCCGAAAAAGAAAGAAGAAAACTAAATGGTTTAACAACATCGACTTTCTAGTATCTAATCAATATCCTCTAAATTAGCTAAAACTGCAAATTATGTCAACCATGCCTTTTTAACTTTTTAAGCTGAATTCTAGATTACCCTGAGAATAGCTAAATAAAAAATTCTGCTCTTCATGTTCTTCATCAAGAGCTTTTTACAACAAAGTTTGTTTGAAGCAAATCCGCCTTGAAGTACGGGATCTGTATTAACCTTAGTTTTCCTGATAGGAGCTAATGTTGGGGGGTTTTGAACAGTTCAAGGGGGGAACGAAAATGTGTTAAAATCAAAAGCATCTTTTCTATACATAAATCAAAAACGTCTTTTATCAAGAGCTTTTTCCAACATAGTTCGCTTGAGGCAAATCCGTCTTTTAAGTTCGGGTCTATATTTGCCTTAAATTTTACCATTGGGGCTAATGTTTTTTTTTTCCAACTGTTCAAAACTGAACAAAAAATTTTTCAACCCCAAAAATGAAATATGGGAATGAGGTGTCCTTGCCGTGCTCTTTCAAACAAATTATCGGCCGACAGACACATTTTCCCCCGTCTCAATACCCTACTTTCCAATTTTAAATTTTTCAATATTTATTAATTTATTTCGTTAATTTTTGACTGTTTTGTTTTTAACGGTATGTTTAAGATGCATTATGCCTTCTTTCTCTTATTTTAAGGAAAAGTAGGCTAAAAATTTATGAAAGAAGGCTTAATGCATCTATTAAATATCGCTGAAAGCGAAAAATCTAAAATAAATAATATAATTAAATAAAAAAGAAAAAACTAAAAATTGGAAAGTAGTGCTTTGAAATGGGGAAAATGTGTGTGTCTTTTGCCCCTCCCCACCCCCCCCCCCCCCCAATAACATTTGAGTGAATAGCCCGATTCGAACTAACGTTTTTTTGATCGAAAGACATCGGCGAGGACACCTTATTCCCATATTTCACTTTTCGATTTGAACAATTTTTCGTCCAATTTTAAGCAGTTTAGAGATATGGGGAAATTTAAGGAATTATTAAAAATATATTAAGTCCCGAACAAAAAGGTAAATTTTCTTCAAACAAACTTTGTTCCTAAAAGCTCTTGATGGAGACCATAAATCGATTTTTTTTTTTTTTTTGAACAATTTCCCAATCAATTTGGAACAGTTTAAGAAACTTAACATTAGCTATTTCAGTTAAATTTAAGACAAGTATGTATCCTGAACTTCGTGGCGAATTCACCTCAAACTTTGCTGAAAAAAGCTTTTGATGGAGAACCATGTACTGAAAATATCTTTTTGATTTGAACTATTTTTCGTTCAGTTTTGAATAGTTCAAATACACTTAACATTAGCGCCTACGGGGAAACTAAATATAGATCCCTAACTTAAAGGCAGATTTGCTTCAAACAAACTTTGTTAGAAAAAGCTCTTGATGAGGAACATGTATAGAGCAGTTTTTTTTTTCTTGATTTTGCTTTTTAAGGGTATTTTTTGAACAATTCAATTTTTTTTAACACTAACGACAATGCCAAGAATTATTTTTTGTACCTATAAGTTGAAAACATTGTGCAGATTCTAAATACATTCTCAATGTTTGGTTTCAGGAAAAGCAAAAAAAAAAAAAAAAGTAATGAGTAAAAATTAAAGTCTAATGAACTTAACATTTACAATAAGTGAGAGGTAAATATAACTGAATTAAAATACAGTGAAACCTGTGTAAGTTGACCACTCGCGGTGCAGTACTTTGGCGGTCAACTTAGACAGGTGGTCAACTTATAAAGGGCGGTAGTGTTTTTTTTTTTTTTTGTCATTTCTTGCAGCATGTTATTCATTTTTTTGAGGAATTCATCCTTACTCTTTCTGTTCAACTCCACTTTCATTGTTTAATATTATTGTAAGTGAAACAATAATTAAAAATACTATTCAAATACTTTTGTTGTTTTTCCCTTGTTTTTAACTATATTAGACATTGTAGTTTTAGAAATTCCATATATGCCAGCTAATTTTCTCTGGCTTTCTCCATTTTCAATTACTTTTAATATTTTATACTTTTTATTAATCTCAAGTTCTACAAACTTTTACCACAGAAAATGTAACAGATTTTTATCATTACCTATTACTGCGACTGGTCTGGAGCTATTCTGGCATGTTTTTATTGCAATTGGGGAGCAAATTACTACATTGGCTGCCCTATCCACTTGTACAACAGTCATTCCTTCTAATCGGAAGTATTCCATCATAATTTGAATTAATCTTGATTTGTTCTCAGAATTCCGCAAAAAGTTAGTCTATATAGTCGTTCCCACTACATTTTCTTCAAAAAGCAGTAGTCTCAGATATTTTCGACATCGCTCTTATTTGTTTCTTCCCAATGTTGGTTGGCAATGCATCAGCATATCCATTAAAAACCACTGCTTCACGTACAATTTTTCTGAAGACACCTGAAATATTTGAGGCACATGTCTTTTTATTATGTGTCTGACTCGTCCCATGCCAATGCGTGCATAAGAAATACTTCATCTTTGATGGACAAAGAGATTGGGGGTGGGTGGCTTAATAAAAGGCTCTACTGATTCAATGATAGCTGCCACGCTTGTGTTTTTATCCCTTCTCTGGGAAACCCAACCAAAAAACGAGGGTAGTTGAGGGGCTAATTTGAGATGTCTCATAAATTATCGTTTGATTTGAAAACAGCAGCATCCTGGTCAAAAACTGGAAGACTGAACAGAACGTTCACTTCTTAATAAAAACCCCTTTTTTCTTCTGAAGTTTAACTTCCCCAAAAGAACTACCTAAAATTGAAGGTAGTGATCTTTCACCGACATTTTTTTCCATTGTCACATAATTATATGGAAACATAATTTTTTAAAAATCGTTCTTGAGTAACTATTTGCTACCTAAAATGCACAAAAAATATCATTTTGAGACAAAAAATGATCTTTTTATTAAAAAAAATTTAGAACGATTTTTGACGAATTTCTATTGTTACTGTGAGTGTTTTTTTTTTCTTTTTTTTTAAATTCACTTAATATTACAAAAGGAATTTGGAGCCTTTTTACGATTTATGGTACTTTCAAACAGCTAAACAGATCAGCATTGAATTTTCACACGGAAAATTTTGCATTTCAGATAAAAAAAACACAATTTGTAGATCATATATGTTCATAGCTTTTTATGGGGAAATGTTTGTTCAACACAAGCACCAATTCAAACATGCATAGCATTTTTTAAACTGAAAAATAGTTACTATTGACTAACATATGAGGGAAAATATTTAAAAAAAATACCCCAAAAGATGTAAAAAAAAATACTTATTTTAGTTGCTTATGTGATCTGTTGCATGTTACATAGAACACAGAAGTTTCAGTTTTTGGTGTCAAAACAAATGTTAGAATTTTTTTATTAGTTATTTTAAGTTATGTATCGAAACAATATTACTTCTAGAGCCTACAGTTTTATTTAGAACTGAAAAATTTTCATTTTTAACCGAGTTATAAGGAAAACAAAATGTACTAGGCGGCCATCTTTCTTGATCCGCCATTTTGGATAGAAGCTCACATGTTAACTTAGGGGACTTTTCAGTATTCGTTCTACACATGTTCAGGAACTAGTCCTGAAAAATTCAGTTAATTATAAATTTGTGAGGCATCGACCCTATTTTTGGCTTAAATTTACTGGGCTTAAATTTACTTTGGCCTAAATTTATACGTCAGTGAATCCTAACCAATAAAATTAGTGCAGGAAATATTAGAGGTTTTTTTTTCTGCTTTTGTGTGTTGGGTTTCATCATATGAAATCATATGAAACTTCTTTTACAATTGTATTAACATAAAAGGTAAATTATAAGAGGGTGCGCGACTTGAAAAATCGACTTTCATTTTTTGGGGGTTTACCTAATACTCACACCAAGAGTTTTAAATGTTTTAATGTAGCCTGGAAGTGAGTTTTGAAACTTAGGTTTTAAAGGAATTGCGTGGAAATATACTCGAATCAACGTTATTAATGGTGGCCTACACATGAAGATCTAGGACTGCAATTTCGAAAAGCTCCCAAAAGAGTGCTCACATCGTAATCCCAGAGCAATGCCTTCCGATCCTCATTGTTCAAGATCGAATAAATTTTGTCTTTTGGACTAATTTTCAAAAAAATTCTGGAGGTCCCCCGAACCACTCCTCCACCTATTATTACCGAAGATCCTCTTCAACTTCATCGTTAGTTCTTCAATGCCGAAAACCTTACGAGGGAAATTCCCCAAACCCCCTTCCCTCTAACATTATTGAAGATCACCTACGATTGCGTTAAAGGAATTTCAATTCTGTTTCCTGGAGAAGACTCCGAACTCAACTCTCATTAACGTTTCCAAAATCTTCTAAAACAGCGTTTCCTACTACATCGAAATTTTTTTCAGGAGAATACTCTCTCACCAACATCATCAAAAAACGTCTTTAATCTCGCTTTCAGTACTTCAATTACGAAACATTTCTGTGCGCAAGCCCCTTGAAAATTCCTCACCCTGTCATCGAAGGTTGGCTTAAATTACGTTTTCGGAGCATTAACTTCCAAGAAACTAACGGTGAACTAATTTTTAACAAAGGAAGCCTACAATCGCGTTATTAAGGCTTCAATTTCAAAAAATTTCTAGGGATAGCCTCCGAATCCTTTTTTCCCTTTCCGTCACTACAGATCGTGTAAAACTGTATTTTTCGAACTAAAATATAAAAGATTTCCGGGGAGAGCCGCCCCCCCCCCCCCCTTTTCTTGTCACGATCGGAAATACTTCAGAATTGCGTACTACGTACTTGGAGTTGAAGTTTTGAAAAACTCCGGATCGCTTCCTTCATTAATATCACAACAAATCACCTAAAACTGTTTTTCGAATTACAATCTTGAAAATTTTCCCCGGCTGCCCACTCCTGGACATAATTGAATACAACATACAGTTGTGTTTGTTTGTACTAAAGTGAAGTAATATCACTCCCTGCTAAACCAGAAGCTCTTTCTCCTCTCTCTCTCTCCCTCTCTCTCTGCATATTGAAACATGCGTTTGAAACAATTAACGAGCCGAAAAATGCATACCCCCCCCCCCTCTGCCCAGTTTTTTGACGCAGCGACGGCCTTGTGCACCCCTTCAAATGCTATGGAGTAACCCACAAGAAAGAGTCCCCAGAAGAAGGTAACAATCCCTGTAGAATTAACTCCCCTGAAAATTTCAACAGTTTCATGGCTGTGCCATGAACCCCCCGCAGGCACCCCTCTGAATTCTAGCAATCCCTTTTCAATAACTACTTGTATTCCTTATTCAATATACGCTGTGATTTTGAGGATGGCCTTTCCCTTGCAGCGAAAAAGCAATTACGGTATATCTCCGTTTTAACAAAAAAGTGGTTCATAATAAAATTTTTAGTAAAAATTAAATTTTAACAAACTATATCGCATTTTACAGTTTATTAAAAACAGGAAATGCAACTTGATAGAAAAATTTAAAGCAAGATGGATGTGTGTGCCTTAGACCATTGAGAGAATCATCTAAGGTGTGTGCTGGGGAGGGGGGCGGCATTTTGAAGTTTCGCCCCACCTCGTAGAATTCCTAGATCCGGCACTCTGATCACAAATACACACTCGGAGGGCGAATAACCGATTCGGATTCCTTTATTGTAAAACCAGTCCGACTCCAATTCCAGATGGCCGACTCTGCCCCCCTGATTCCGACTCCAGGAATTTTGTGACCTCCGACTATGACTCCACAGTCCACAAGTACTGGAAGAGTCTTCAAGGAAAAATTATCAACTCGAAATCCGCGGTCCTGTTTTTTTACTATGAAATAATGATTGCTGATATGATTTGTTTTTATTTTCATTCCGAAGTTTTAATTTATTTATTCTACTTTTGGATACGAGAAATAGAGGAAAATTCGGAGTTCTTTATGTTTTTAGAGAAAAAGCTGTGCAGATTTTTTTTTCTTCGATGATAGAAATTATTAAGGTGGAAATTTTATTATTTTTCATTTATTTTCTAAAGTATATTTATTTATTTCGTCCTCATGGTTACAAATCGTCTACGTTCAATCAAAGTTCAGCTTAAGCAGATTTTACATTAAACGAGTTGATGTGTGCATCACATGACTTCCTTTTACTTAAATTTAATGTCATTTCCCCATTATTGCCAATTTTAATGTGATTCAATTGTTTACTCTCTAAATATCACCAATAGTGGCCAAATTGAAACCAAATTTTAAATTAAAAAAAAATCGCCAAGTTGGCGACAAAACTTGGCGACCAAAAGACTGGCGATATATTGCCAAGTGTCCGACAAATTATAACACCACTTGAGTTTAAATCGAAATTAACAATGATTTCCCCCTAAAAAGGGGCAAAAGACCCCCTTAGGAGCATCCAAATGCAACCAAAAGAGAAGGTGCACAACTAAGCCCCACTAGGAGTCTTCGTACCAAATTTCAACTTTCTAGGACATACCGTTTTTGAGTTATGCGAAATACATACATACGTACATACAGACGTCACGAGAAAATTCGTTGTAATTAACTCGGGGGTCGTCAAAATGGTTGTTTCAGGTGTCTGTAGGTTCCTAGGCAGATATCCACGTGTGGTCGGGTCGAAAAAAAAACTCAACATTCATTCGGGGGTGAGAAAAATGGAAATTAAAGCCGATATTTGAGTGAAAATTTTTTCGCGAATACAATACTTCCTTTTTTGTAAAAGGAAGTAAAAACGGGTTTTCTTGTGCAAAATCAAGTTTTTCTCAGGGAAAACACTTTTACAGATAAACTTTATAGCAACACTTCATCCAAATACAAAATTTCTAGATTACTAATTCGAACCATTGAAGATTGATAAAAAGTTAAAATACCATTATGGTATACATCAAAATATAATTTTTATGATAAGTGTACGGGTAGAAATTGGCCATAATAATCACGGCATCTTTATTACCGCATCTTAATTACCATTCCTTTTAAAATAGATATGCCTTGTATTACTTAATCTAGAAAACTTCCAGTCATAATATGACGGGTGCTAAGTTATTTTCCATTCCATTACATTTGAGGCAGTGAAAAGCAAAGGGATGAAAGTGGACATTTTCAAGTGTAGAGTAAAATGCGTTTGAAATACCGTTCCTAGGTTGGCGGCTTTCGTTCAAATGTTTTTTCTAAATCATGCTGTATAGCAGCACCTACCAGGGCTACTAGTACTATCTCTTATCTTAAGGGAGAGGAGAGTTTCACCTACCATTTGTACTGGTTATTTCCAAATTTTTAATTTTGGGACTTAATTCCTTTGCTTCTCACTATCTCATTTGTAGAAACAAGGAACACAATAAGTTGAGGTAATATTTCAATTCGTGATTGCGGGGAACATAATTTGAATACAAGACATTAAATTTTAAACGAATGCCTGACTGGATGCTGAATGTTTTTTTTTATGAGCTTGTTATTGTTAATTCTTTTCTTTTTGGAAACTAAAATAGATTTTGTACGAAAAAATATACATTAGAGCTGCATTGTAAGGTGCTACTAATTTAAATTTTCGTTCATTCATTTTGTACGTCTTTTTCATTAGACTAGCAAGGAATTTTTTTTTAGAAATCAGCATATTTTTATAAAAAGGTATTGTTATAATTTGCAATATTAGATAATTTAGGGAATATTGATTAGATAATGTTGTCATAAATCGTGCAGTAAGCGAGTGCGCGGTTGGCGAAATGGCTAGAGCGCTGGACTGGGAATCCGAAGATTGTGAGTTCGGGCCTCAGGTGTGACTTTCTCGTTCATTCCTCTTTTACTTTCCTCCCTTTCTCTAAGTTTGTAGAAGTATGTAAATGTGTGTAAATAGCTTTAATTTGCATTTTTCTCGAATGTTCTTAAGTTTCTGTATAGAAACCTTCTCTCGAGCTGAGAGTTGGCAGTTGCGACCTTCATCTCTGTACACTGTAGTGTGTACTCAATCTACGTGACAATATAAAGTCGATTATATGCTATACGGGAAAGTTGGTTCGTTTAGTTCAGGACGGAACTTCGTTTATGAATGCGTCCTGTTTGCTTACAAAAATTCATAAAATAAATTATGTATGATTAGATACTCTTTTAATTTGGCACTAGTGGTACCCGCACGGCTTTGCCCGTAGTAGAAAATGAAAAGGTCATTTGGTTCGTCTGTATATTAATGGATGATGAATTTCTCGAAAATTTGCTATGTTAATTTGCCCGCCCATGTTATGGACGCACGTTATGATAATTTACTCGTTCATGTTATGATAATCTAATCTTCCATGTTATAATATTTCGCTCGGTAAAATGTTCTTAAAATAGAAAAAAAAATGAATAAAATTTTCGAAAAATCGCTTCGAGGTGCTCCCCCCTTATGCTACGAACTAATTTTGCGCCAAATTACATGAAAATGGGCCGAACGGTCTAAGCACTATACGTGTAACAGACAGATCCAGACATACAGACTTTCAGCTTTATTATTAGTAAAGATAAAGATAAAATAAAGATATTTGTGAAACATTCTTCACCCATCTGGCGATATCTTTTTCATGGGAAAACATGCATTTTGGAAATGTCTTAGATAGCTCAGATCCAGACATACATACTTTCAGCTTTATAATTAGTAAAGATAAAGATAAAATAAAGATATTTGTGAAACATTCTTCACCCATCTGGCGATATCTTTTTCATGGGAAAACATGCATTTTGGAAATGTCTTAGATAGCTCAGATCCAGACACACAGACTTTCAGCTTTATTATTAGTGTTGTTTTGTTGCAAATCTCCGGTGTTTAGCAGCGCTAAACCAGGTCTATGAAATTCGTCACTCTCAAAAAATCCAAACCAACATTGGATCCGCCAAAAGATCCAACCTTGAAAGTCCCAGACAATTCAGTATATGTTTGGGGGTGGCCTGATGATCGGCACATTTCACACAGGTTGGAAAAGTCTTTTTTCCATTGCAATAAGTCAATGATTTTAGATGTCCACTAATGAGCCTAGTGATGGTCGTCTGATCTCGCCTACCACACTTGAGAGATAATGCACCTCCCGGGCACTTCGCCTGGTACCAATTATGGGTAGGAGGGACAGTCCAGGAGGACTTTGCATCTCTTTTAGCCTTAGAAAATAGCTCCAAGTAAGTCAAAGAATCAGGTGTATATAATGGCTCACCAGTCCCTTTTTTAGCCAAGATATCGGCCATCTCGTTACCGTGAACATCAACGTGAGATGGAATCCACTGAAAATGCACCTCTCGAAAAGAAGAAATATGCTCCAGTTTGTTAATAATAGAAACACCAGTACCATCACCCACTTTATGCCAATTAGAGAGGTATTGGATGGAACTTCGGCTATCTGACAGAATCCAAACGGCTGAAGAGCCGGGAGAAGACAAAATTGAACCGAGCCCCTCATCGATAGCAATAAGCTCGCTTCTAAACACTGAGCAACAGTCTGCTGGATTTCTTCTGCTTAATTTTGTTGCACACCCTTGGAATAAAATATAAACACCACTACCAGAGCAGTTACGTTCATCCTTACTACCATCCGTATACATTATAATAGAGTCCTCAGGGATATTGTTTATCACTTCCAAAGCCAATTGTTTCAAATAAGCCGGTGCATCTGATTTCTTGTTCACCTGGAAAGGAAGATCCGTGTGGAAGTAGACTCTGTTTAAACCAATTGAGGGATTAATGCTCTGTTTCAAACTATGCTGAATTACATTTTTTGGGATCAAGTTGTCTGAGTCAGCCAAGCTTAAGGGGCTATTTTTCTTTAATCTTTTATTGTTGGTCCACACCAACAAGAACTCAGACGTTCGATTCTGGGTCCCATAACTGGTGAGCTTTGAGAAATATTTCTCCAAATTAGTTTTTCTCCTAAGGCTGAGAGGTTGCAGATCGGCCTCATATAGTACTATCTCATTTGGGCAACTATTACGAAGTCCTGTAATAATACGAGCCGCACTAAGCTGTACCCTTTCAAGCTTTTGTAAGTTGGTGTTTGAGGCACAGATGTAGACTGGATAGCCGTATTCTAGAATAGGCCTTATTAGGGCCATGTAAGTAGTTCTGAGAGTTTTAGAGTCGGCACCCCAGTCGCGCCCTGAAATATATTTTAAGATCATTAAGCGTTTTTTGCTTTTTTGAATTAAGTGATCGATATGTCTATTGCAAGTAACTTCGCTGTCCAGAACAAAGCCCAAGTATTTAGGGTGCTTTTCCACCGCAAGCGGATGAGCATTCATATAGATTTTTGGCTGATAGTTAAAAAGTCTCCTATTTGTTGTAAAGAAACTAACTGTAGATTTGGAAGGGTTAAAACACAATTTGTGACCCTATGCGAAACCACACACTTCATTGAGTGTAGAGTTGATGCAATGTTCCAGTTTATTGATGTCAGGGCCAGAGTCCCATAGCACTAAATCGTCTGCGAACAACCCCACTTCGCATCTTTTCGAAACCTCCCTCTCAAGTCCAGCTATAAATAATGAGAATAGGGTTGGACTCAGAACAGATCCCTGAGGAACACCTTGAGAAAGCCCAAAGCTCTCCGACAAAGTGTTGTTGAATTTTACCCGGATGAATCTGTTTCTCAAAAAGTCGTAAATCCAGGCCAAGGCCCTCCCATGGATTCCAAAGGACTCAAAGAGTTTAGTTATGAGCTTTTGCTTCCATACCCTATCAAAGGCCTTAGTCAGGTCCAGGAAGGCAGCCACAGTATGATTAGTGGGGGTTTTATTATGGGCATCTCTAATCTTTTGACAGAGATAAAGCACTTGATCTGAGGTGCTATGTCCTGCTCTAAAACCATATTGTTCCTTCGGAAGAAGGTCGTGAGTATTCAGATAAAAATTTAGTCTCTTTAAAATCATTTTTTCCATTACTTTGCAGGTAATACATGTCAAGGAAATGGGCCTATAACTTTCAGGTGAAGAGGCTTCTTTATTAGATTTTCTAATAGGGATAATAATTGCCCTTTTCCAATCTCGGGGGAGCCGCCCCCGACTCCAAGATTCATTCATGATATCCAAAAGTCTTCGTTTCCCCTCATTTCCCAGGTGGATTAACATCTGGCCGTGAATTCCATCAGGTCCAGGCGATTTATCCGCTTCAAGATCTCCAAGCGCCATCTCTAATTCATGTAAAATAAATTCTTTCCTAAAGATTGGATTTCCGAGTTGAGAAGAGCGACAACCATGTACGATTTTGCTAGCCCTTTTCTTTACCGACTTTTCTTCATTTGAAAACTTCAAGATACTCATCTGTTGATAATGGGAGCCTAGCAGATTAGCCGCATGTTTATCATCCTGAGCAATATGTCCATCTTTATCCCTTATCGTATTGCACTTCTCAACCTGTGGCTGTTCTTTACTAATGTTTTTTACTAGTTTCCACAGTTTTGTAACAGGTGATCTTGAATCAAGTTCTGTGCATAAGTCGCTCCATTTTTGTCTCTTAATGAGAACATACGCACACTTAATCTCTGCGTTTACTTTATTTAGATTAGTTCTGGTTAAACTATTGTTGGAATTGACTAAATCGTTATGTAGCTGTTTTCTTTTTTCCAACAGTGGCTGTAATATAGAACAATCGTGAGTGAAGTAGCGCCTAAAGTTCTTAATTTTTCCCTTGTGGATAGATCTCCTAGCAGATTTAGCGATTACTTTTTTCAAGTGATCGCTAGGTTTTCAAGTTTAGTGATCCAATCACTATCGACATTGTTACACAGGGGCTTTGACTTTAGCTCATTGTCAATCAAATTAGCAAAAGAGTCCCAGTCTGCCTTTTTAAAGTTCCAGTGTTTTTGTAAGTTAGTAGTAACAAATGATTTACTGTTAATTTCAATCAGGACAGGGAGATGGTCACTTCCTATACTCTCCAAGACAGTCCACTTGCTTCCAGGATACAGGATAGGACTAATAACAGAAATGTCAAGAGCTTCCAAAGAGTTATAACTATAGGAAGTATGAGTTGTAGAGCCATCATTTAAACAAATAAAGCCACTGTCATCGATCATGTTAATTAATTCTACACCTCTCCGGTTTTGGTCAGTACATCCCCACTCTGGATGTTTAGCGTTGAGGTCTCCAACAAGTATTGAATTCTCATCAAAGAGATTATGTAGATCTGGAGTCAAAGCTTCATTATTTGGTGGATGGTATGCATTATATATGTTGAGAGGTTTACCCCTCCATATAATCCTGATTCCCTGAACTTCCAAGTCAGAGCCATTTGTAATAACCCTACTGACATCGATACTTTGATAAGGGATGTTCCTGACAAGAAAAACTAGGCCTCCACCACCCTTGTCTTTTCTATCATTGCGGTAGATATTATAACCCTTAACCTTGATAGAAGCACTAACATTTAGTTTAGACTCCTGAATGGCAATTATTTGGGCACCGTGAACTTCGGCCAAGCTAAGCACTTGATCCAATTTGGTCCTCGAGGCAGGAGTTGATATGCCATTTATATTTATCTGTATAATTTTTAGAGACGTACATTTCTTTGGAGACTGTAACACACTATTCAATCGAGATCCTCTACCTAAATCTCGATCGCGACCCTTTTTTGACTGCGCGACTTATTATTAGTAAAGATAAAGATAAAATAAAGATATTTGTGAAACATTCTTCACCCATCTGGCGATATCTTTTTCATGGGAAAACATGCATTTTGGAAATGTCTTAGATAGCGCAGATCCAGACATACAGACTTTCAGCTTTATTATTAGTTAAGATAAAGATAAAATAAAGATATTTGTGAAACATTCTTCACCCATCTGACGATATCTTTTTCGTGGGAAAACATGCATTTTGGAAATGTCTTAGATAGCTCAGATCCAGACACACAGTCTTTCAGCTTTATTATTAGTAAAGATAAAGATAAAATAAAGATATTTGAAACATTCTTCACTCATCTGGCGATATCTTTTTCATGGGAAAACATGCATTTTGGAAATGTCTTAGATAGCTTCTAAACGAATCTAGAGGAAAACGGGTGTTTCTCATGTGTTCAAATCGTTTGATTGAAAATATTTTTATCAGAAACATATTGAATCTTTACTAATAATAAAGCTGAAAGTCTCTCTGTCTGGATCTCTGTCTGTCAGGATCTCTGTGACGCGCATAGCGCCAAGATCGTTCAGCCGATTTTCATGAAATTTGGCACAAAGTTAGTTTGTAGCATGAAAGTGTGCACCTCGAAGCGATTTTTCAAAAATTCGATGTGGTTATTTTTTTATTCCAATTTTAATATCAAAATTATCATAAGATGAACGAGTAAATTACGAAATTATCATAACGTGGAACCGTAGCATGGGCACAAGTCAATTGGCGAGATACGAAATTATCATAACGTGGAACCATAACATGGGTACAAGCCAATTGGCGAGAAAATTCTCCATACATTATTTGTATGGTATAAATATACAGGCGAACCGAATGACCTTTTAATTTTCAACTACGGACAAAGCCGTGCGGATACCACTAGTACTGAATAAAATAATATACCCGTGAGCGAGAGAGGTGGGTAAACTTGTTCCATGCCAGTTTTATCAATTCTGTGACACAAGAAAATACGTTACGAAAGAAAAACCCATTCTTGGTATTGTCCGTTTCTCAGCGGTTGAGACTTGGCCACGCCCCCAACACGTGGCATCGGAAGATTCTATATGCGTTTTTTGGGGATGAGGCTTCAGACCAACACTGAGAAAGGTTGCCAGTTGGCCATCGTTATCGCGCTGGAATAAAACGATTGTTCTATAATTTTCTAAGAAATCACCTCCCACCTTCTCTCTCGAAAAAAAAGGTGTGCTACAAAGACAATTGTTCAACTTAAAAGTATTTTAAGATTTGCAGTGTATTTCTATACGTTTCGGGTTAATTTATCATTGATTTTGCGAAGGAAATCCTAAACTTTCTGCTTTTCACGCTAGGTAAACATTTTCTGAAAACACGGTGAACAGCAGGTGAAACTGCTTTTGCAATATTTCGAACTGTTTTACTTCGAATATAATGAAGAATTAATACATTTTCTAATTGTGTTTGTTATTACTTTGCGAATACGAGCCATTTTTAAAATAATGCGTAGATTTGTGAAGTGAACAAGCAAAAATTAATGCCAAAAGATTTTTTAACTATCACCGCATTGAAAAAATAATAATTAAAAAAAAAAAGGGAAAACGACAGACGATCACTTTAATTTCGAATTTTTCTGAAAATATTTCTCTGTCACCTCATTTTTGGCCCATTTCAAACAGTCAATATTTTGGAAAAAATGTTGGGTTGATGTAATCATGTAGAGACAGTATGAAAACCTATTGAACTACTATTTCAATTCCTAGGCACTTCATTTTTAACCACACACATTTAAAGCGTACGAACAATTTTGGAAGCCTGAGTAGGTAAGTTGCACTCTGTGTGACACATTTCAATACTTTAATACTATTTCTTTTTTTTTTTTTCAATATGGCTTTTATTCTTCAGAAATGAAAAAAGGAACAAAACAAAAATGAAAGCTTTTCACATGCCTATATGGTTATCTACAGAATAATTGAATAAGTGCCTGAAGCAACGTTTTATGTTACTCTTTCAACCTATTTATTTTTGTAAATACGAAAAAATATATATATGTTTTTTTTTTTTCAAGTTTTTTCGATTACTCTAAAAGTAATTCAGTTCTTCCATTACTTTTACGGAACAGCGTTACGTGTGGGGATCATAAAATAGGCAAAAATTCGTCTCCCATATTCTAATACAGCTCCGAAGAAGGGCGGATACAAGGGAAGGGCGATGGGGGCGATCGCCCCCTCCCTTAGTCGAGATGCAGAACACTTCCACGGCATATTTTTGACACTGAAGTTGAAAACTGTTTTAGCCTATCTTCAATAGTTTGATGAAGCTCTTGCTGTCTGGAAAATGAAATTGTAGCACATATCTTAACACTTTAGTGATAGGGATTCGAACTTTGTATAGGAAGTATTTTAAAGTTCCAAAAACTCAATTTTAGACGATTTTAGATGATATTGAATAGGGTTATAGGGTTTAAGTTCACTTCTCAGGGAAAGTTTCGGAAATTGAAGTCCCACCGCCCAAAAAAAGAGAAACTATTTTGGTACACTCCTCCGCAATTTTGTAGAAAAGGAAGTCCCCCCCCCCTCCCAAATTAAATAAAATGAGACGATCTTTCATGGTGTTTGGAAGGGGGGGGCGGAGGTTTGCGAATTTATAAAAGGGTAAGGGTGTGAAATCAATCGCCCCCTCCTTGAATAGTTTCTGGATCCATCCTTGGCTCTGAATGTAAAATGCGCAATTTTTAGCCAGAAACGTTGCTATAATCAACCTATTCAGTTGTCCAACATATCGCACATTGGCAAAGAAACTGACTCAACCAAAAAAAAAAAAAAACAGCAATGGAGAATATTAAGGTTTGACGCAATAGTAGTTGTAAGCGATTTAGTCTCAAATATTATAATATGCGCAATCCACTTATTATATGATGTTTATTAATTAGTTTTTGAAGTATAGATACATAATGCATACTTTAAGCTCGAAAAATATTCTTCCAAATTATGAAATTTTAATGATGTGTCATTATTGGTGAAATCGTTTCTACGCCCCTTCCCCCGCACCATTCAGGTGAGCTAACTTTGCGGTTTTTGTGTCGAGAAAGAGCATTAAATTTAGATTTTAAATCAATAGCCGGTACGGTTTTCCCAGATTTTGAATTGTTTCACTTTCCTTGCCGGGGTGTTATATGATTCTTTGTTAAAAACATACATGACATTAAAAAAAAATTGTGATTAGCGCTATCCAAGGGGAGGAGGCGAGCTGGTCTTTTCCCTTAAAACAATTGTTAGTGCGATTTTGGTGACTTAGAGCAAACCTAAGGAGTCGTTCACAAATGATGTCACGCTTGAAAGGGGTAGGGAGGGAGGGTTCGGAGTTCATGAACTTCTGACAGTTAGTCTCAAGGGGTAAGGAGGGGATTACAGAAATGTGACTTCACGTATTTTAGTCCAAATAAAAGCGTTCGTTATAGCAATATGTTCATTGAACATTGCGTGAGATGTGACGAGGGGAGAGGGTAAGGTGAAGTGTAATATCCTTTATGGACAATCCGTGTGGACGTTATAACTAAGTGTTATAACTAACTTCGTTTCTGATCCCCCCCACCCCCAGAAACGAAGTTGGTTACCTCCCCACACCCCCCGCGGTGGAAAATATTCGCCCTGGGGATAGTCGTCATCTCCCGATGAACCTATAATTTTAAAACAGTATTCCAACCAAAGTCACTTTTTATAACGCACCGAAAATTATTATAACTATATTTCCAAACATAACCATATTTCTAAACATTAACATCCATCCAATACTTAGAGAAATAACCTTGATTTTAATAGTCAATTGTATTAATATATTTCAGATTGATTTTTTATTGTTTTCTCATTTACTTTTATTTCTCACATATAAATCCTTTCTGGAACAATTGGCCAGTCCCCGCCTTTGGT
Organism: Uloborus diversus; assembly: GCF_026930045.1. Taxonomy (NCBI): domain Eukaryota; kingdom Metazoa; phylum Arthropoda; class Arachnida; order Araneae; family Uloboridae; genus Uloborus; species Uloborus diversus. The sequence continues at coordinate 110,605,211 of NC_072735.1, forward strand.
TCAACCATGTTTTTTTAGGGGGGAGGGGGGGGGGCAACTTTTGTTCAAATTATGTTTTCAGCATTTTTTAAAAATAACTGCTACTGTAGATCTACTGACTGTATATCCACTCTATATGATCTGAAATTTTGTACAATCCATACTGGGGCATCAAAGACCAAACCCCTAAGAGCTGCTGAGTCACCTCCCCCCCTGAATAAAAGAGAGAGGGAGTAGGAGAGAGATACTAAGTCTTCAAAAAGAACCTAATCCTTAAGCATTTCAATGCCACAGTCTGTGTGGCAATGAAATTTTCCTGCCCCCCTCCCCCTTTTTTTTCATCAGCGCACTTGCAATTTCGAATATAGGACGTTAGTGCTTAAAAGAATACTGTTCAAAATTCAGAAAGTCTATCCTTAATAGAAATGTTTCATTCGGAAAACAAAATAGCTCACTTTTTTTTTTGTAAATACAATATTCATAGTTCTGAAATTTTCAGTTTAAAAAGTACAGATTCCCCGTAGACAACAATTACGCGAAGCTAGAAAAGAAAGGAAAGAACACAAAGACATTTTCGCAAATTTAAATGCCCGCCAAAGTTAGGGTTGTCTCAATTGCAAGCGGTAGCGATCACCCCCGCGTTAAAATTAGCTCTGCTTTCGGGAAGGCGTTTCGAAGTGTCTTCTCCTCATGAATGCACAATATTCATGAACTTTTCTTATTTTTCTATTCATTTCTTATTTCAATTTTGTTTTAAGCAGGGCCGACGAGAGATCATGTCAGCCTAGTTAGAAACTAGGGGCTCTGAGTTGGAACCTTAGAGCAGGAATTAGTGTATGGAGGAAGTGAATCCCATCCTTTGCTTAGCAAAAGCTGAGACTAAACATCCCAAGTCATGTGAATCAACAACGACGAATAATTGGCACGTTTTGCGAGAGACTAGCGAAAGAAGCCCGATTTCTTCCAATGCCTTGCTTTAAAAGCTATCACGTGACTTGGGATCTTCGCTTCACGAATGAAAGTCTTCACTCCCTCCTTTTTATCTCTTCACAATGGTTGGGACAGTAAAAGTCTTGTTTTATTAGGGCGGCGTTTCTTAATTTCTTTGATCTGTGGAATCCTTTTTTAACCCATTTTTTTCACGGAACCTCTAGTGTATCTTCAGTAGCACACTAATTTAAATGCAGCATTAAACGAGCTGATGTGTGCATCATATGACTTTCTTTTACTCCAATTTAGTGTCATTTCCCCATCGATGGCAATTTTAATGTGATTCAATTGTTTTCTCTCTAAATATCACCAACAGTGGACAAATTGAAACCAAAATTTAAAAAAAAAATCGCCAAATTTGTCGCGACCAAAAGACTGGCGATATATCGCCTAGTGTCCGACAAATAATAACACAGCTTCAGTTTACATCGAAATTAACAATGATTTCCCCATACAAAGAGGCAAGAAAACCCCTTAGAAACATCCGAAGGCAATCAAAACGGAAGGTGCACAACTAGACCCCACTAGGAGTCTACGTACCAAATTTCAACTTTCTAGGACATACTGATTTTGAGTTATGCGAGATACATACACACATACGCACTACGCGCATACATACATGCATACGGACGTCACGAGAAAATTCGTTGTTATTAACTCGGGGGTCGTCAAAATCGATATTTCGGTTGTCTGTACGTTCCTAGGCATATATCCACGTGTGATCGGGTGGAAAAAAACTCAACATTCATTCGGGGGTGAGAAAAATTGAAATTAAGAACGATTTTTGAGTGAAAATTTTTTCGCTAATACAATACTTCCTTTTTTGTAAAAGGAAGTAAAAACGGCTTACTTGCAATAAGAACGAAAAATATTCCAAATAATGCTTATTGCAAAATTTTAATAACACAATTTCTAAAATTTTTTAATTAAATGTCATTTTGATAAAAAAATATCGTTTTCTTGCACCTGTACTAAACATAGTCATAGGTCACGACAGTCACATCGACAATGCAATTGAGTTTGTAATGTAAAAATTCATTTTGTTGCTTTCTCTGCTGCTTATTCGGAAAATACCGATTTGATTCTTCACTCAGAACTGATTTCAATCAAATTTTTAACCGACTTCAAAAAGGAGGCGGTTATCAGTTCATACCGTATGTAGGTTTTTTTTTTTTTTTTTTTTTTTTTTTTTTGTCCACTCATGGCGTCTCACCTAGTGAACCGATTTTGATGATTCTTTTTTTAATGGATAGGGAATGGCTCAACTTAGGTCCCATTACTTTGTTTGACCATATTTGTTCTTTAGAAAAAAAGTTATGGGCAAAAAACAGTAAATTTTATGCAATTAAAATGATATTGTAGCGAAGTTCGCACTATTCATCCGTGGATAACGGTGGCTCAGTGGTAGAATTCTCGCTTCCCACATGAGCGACCCGGGTTCAAATCCCGACTAGGACAAAGTGAATTTTACTAAAATTTCGTTTCTACTGTTTCCCGTATTTTCTCGAATGTTCTATTAATTTCTGTATCTTTCCAAGTCTGGAAAGTTCCAGCACTTTCTCAAGTATTCGCTTCATTTGGCTTTCACATTGTCTTCGCTATCTTCATCTACGCGACAATATGAAACTCATTGTTATAAAAGTTTGGTGCCATATAACAGTAACATTAATAGTAATTGTAATGATAATTTTGAAAAAAGGCTTTTCTAAAGCAATACAGTGATATAGAACCGAACTTCTTACTAAGTAACTTCTTACTTTTACTGAAATATCTACATTTACACTAAAAAGAATGAAATAAAAAAATTTTGAAAAAAAAAAAATAGAACCGACTTCAAAATTGCTCTAAAAAGTGAAAAATAATTTTATTCTTTAAACACCATCGATAATACTTTTAAACATAATTTTTGAAGTTGGCGCAAAAACAAAACGTAAAATCCATTGTAACCATGCTTCGTTCATATTTTTATCAAAAAATCATCCAAAGTTAGGAACGAAACATTTATATCGCTACTTAAATATGCTGTCATCAATGCGTAATGCATGTGGTAGTGAAGAAACTGGACCTGGTAAAATTTATACTTGTAGTTGAGTTATGGCTGTGAATGATTTTATCGATCATTTTTGCGCCAACTTCAAAAATTATGTTTAAAAGTATTATCGATGGTGTTTAAGGAATAAAATTATTTTTCACTTTTTAGAGCAATTTTGAAGTCGGTTCTATTTTTTTTTTTTTTCAAAATTTTTTTATTAAGTGAGCATTTTTATTTAGAAAACCTTAGAGTGATCGTCGTGGGACCCTGGGGTTCCGCGGAACGCAATTTAAGAAACGCTGTATTAGGGGGATGAGTCCTCCTGACGACAAAATAAACAAGGGGCGCGTCTTGACCCTCGACGGCCCTAGTCAGAAAAGAATTTTAAAAAAAGTTTTACTTTTGTAAACAGCGGCAGTAGAGATCCCAGTAGTGGAAGAGGCGTGTCACAAATAAGTCCCTTTTCTTTCCAATATTTATGTCTTCTTATCGAGTTCCTGGGTTAAATAAATAAAAAAAAAACTGCTTAGAATACAAAGAAAAACTATTCACAAAATAATCCTTTTGCTTGAATAAACAAAATTATTTTCCAAGAATTTTTATCTACCTAAATAACTAGTGCTGAGTAAATTTTACCACGCATTTATGGTAATTATTTTACGGCATTATGTTTTGTCGCTTTATCTTTCGTTACTTCTTACATTAAAACACTTTTGCAAAAGTTGAGGCGAGAACTTCTCTAATAATCAAAATTTGGTTTTTAATGCAAAAATTTAATTTCAATGATGCGCATTTTTTAAAAACCTACCTAATACTTGTTCTAGAAATTCAGCTGAAGACTTCGCGAGTATCTTAATAATTATTTGGAATGCTAATTAAGACTAGTATTTTCTTATTCTTAGACGGGAATTTAATAACTTTTTTTTAACAGAAAATAGAGAAAATAATCATTAAACGTAGACAAATTACGATTTAGATCGATTCACAAAATATTTTAGATTTAACTACGCCTTGATTTTCAATCTTCTTCTTAAAATAATTGAAGTATAAATCTACACTTTTTGCCCCTAACTTCAACAGCAATCTTTTTTTTAAATTTCTCTTTTTTAAAATGTTTTATATCCTACTCAATCTTGACCTTATAAATTAGTTCTTTGTTTATTCATCAAGGTTTATTGCTCAACTTCAATAAAAGTTACTTAAATGTACTGGTTTTTAGTTGTTTAATGTACGGCAAAAAAAAGGGAAAATATTTTCTCTGAAAATAGGATAGCACACTTCTTGATATAACGAACTATCTTACGGCAAACATATGCCAAGAATGTTTTAAAATTTGTGCAGGGAAAAGAAACAAAATAATGAAGTTAATGGTAACAGTTTTATTCTTATTTGTCGACTACATTTTGAATTATTTGTTGTATTTCTTTTAGTAAGAATAATTACATTTCCAGCTCACACAAGTTTTTTTTTTTTAATTTATTTCAATTAACTGAAATGTTTTCTTACCTTTTACAAAATAAGTTATTAAGTAAAATAAAAAAGAACAACGTTTAAAAGCACAAAACTGCAGACTACTGCATGCAAGCATTTGTACATTTGGTGCATACATTTTGTTTTTGTCGGCTGTCTTTTCATGCCGTAGCTCACCTATAATGCATTGATAAGGGGACTCCTTGTAACCCCAAAACAAGTATGCGCAACAAATCTGCGATTTTGCGCAATTAAACGTCAATATTTCTTATTTTACTTTCCAAGCAAAGATGTATTAATACAACTTTAAGTTATTCAGTATTACGCATTGAAATTATGCAAGATCAAAACAGCTAAAGTGAGAAAAAGTAAAAAATTAAAAAAAAAAACTGCTTACCAACAAAGAAAGAACAACGTGCTGACTATAAAGGAGAAAGATACCGTTAAAATTTTCAAGACAAGTTCAACTTCCATTTGTCTATTGGTTAAAAACTACAATAGCAACTAAATAAATTCGTGATCGAAGAAAAAAGCGCAAGAGCTGCCTCCAGGAAATAATTATTTTCCACTTTATAATTCACTTGATATAAGCACGTAACAGAAGGTCGTAAAATGTGAATGCAAATGGTTACTTCATTGCCAACAATTTTCTTGAAATAATTCGGTACTTTAGAATTATATCCGTTTCAATGGATTGTGGAGGGCAGTGAGGAAAAGTATGATACTCGTGTTTAAAACATGTGCAGTGGAAGCTCATGAAGCTGGATCATATACGTAAAAATATCGAGAGAAAATATTTAAAAAGTTGAATTTGTTCATCGCAATCGAGGATTTTAGTTTTGATATATATATATATATATATATATATATATATATATATATATATATATATTTTTACTATTCACCTTTTTTTATCCTCATTTTGAATTTTTTATGCTCTATAGCTGCGGTTGTCTGCCATCGATCCTCGGAAAACTTCCACCGGCCATCAGATTTTTACCTGTTGGCGCAAAAATAAATAGCATTCCAGCACACAACATCCAGCATCCATTCATTTGAATTTTGACATCTTGAATTCAAATTATGGTTGCGATAGATCTGAAGTTTCAAACTGATTTTAATATTTTATTTTTGTTATCCACAACTTTAGGATCTAAAATTCATTTTTTATTTTTTAAGGTTTGCGACGCTGAATGTCAGGCAATTTTTGAAACTAGATTGAATTTTAAATTATTTTTATGTTATTCCGCGAGGGTTTTTTTTTTTCATAGTTTTATTTATAAAGATAAAAGAAAAATAATTGCTTTCCTTTACCTATACATTAGGGTGGAGTGCAAAAAATGAAATGGAGAAATATGTAACGCTTATAGGTGGGAAAGTTGTCTCTTACGAAGCCTTTTTATCATTCATAATTTCAGCTAAATAAAACAATGCCTTAAACTGTCCATTTGAATTTCAATTTTAAGTATTTTGCCTGGTTTTTCACCAAACTGGCGAAAATGAAATGATACAATATAATTACCTCTCATTTCAAACAATGAATGGTTGAAATTAAACTCTAGAGAAATAAATACTTAATATATGGTTACACGAAATACACCGCCATCTCAGTCATTCCAGCCGAGGACTGCAGTTTCGTGCTTATTAGCACTCATCAGCCCGGCACAGGAAGTGACTGAGTTGGATGTGGAAAACCTCTTAAGGAAGCCAAAAGTGCCAAACAAACTGGTAGCTAATATATAATTAGTACTGACCAGACGAGTGACCGACGCAATTGCTCGGTTCAACTCGAAGATTGAATGCAAGGCGTGGTATTTTCACTATCCTCAAGAGGTTTTCCACCTCCAGCTCCGTCACTTCCTATGCCGGGCTGATGAGTGCTAATAAGCACGAAACTGCAGTCCTCGGCTGGAATGATTGAGCTGGCGGTGTATTTCATGTATTTCTGCCTTAGCCCTGGCTATAGGGCGGTAACTTACTGAAAATAATGTATAGTTAGTTGAATAACCTAGGCAATTGCGAATTGGCCTTCAACTGTGCATTAAGCGTGCACATCGCGCATTCTCTACCGTTCTGACTTATCCTTTCTTTGCGTTCACTGTTTTCAACTGCGTTCTTTGTTTTAGTTGCCTCTCTGTCTTTTTTAAAGTATCCTATTTAGTTCGAATTATTTCAAACTATTGAATTATAACTTCAAATTTAAATGAAAACCCTGTTTTTACGTATTAACAACTTGAAAGGGGGAAAAAAGCAATTATAAGTGAAGAATTTTTTTCATAATGAGATCATCGTCAATTTTCATAAAGGCAACTGATTTCCAGTCAAATACACTGGTGGACAAAATTAAGAGATGAAAGACAATTTCCCAAATATATCTCAAGAAATACTGGATAAAAATGAATGAAATTTGATATGGATATAACTTACAGTATGACAATAATGTATGCAGAGCAAAAATTAAAATCCCATTCATTGGCAGCAGTTATTGCCTACAGTCCAATGTGGACTAATCTTCATGATAAAAGATGGCAACGAAGTGAGGCTCGTATGGTGTGTAGCCGCCTCTAGTATGGTGTGTGGTCACCTCTGACAGATAGACAGCACGCACAACGAGTATGCATGCTGTTAATAAAAGAGTTAAGGAGTGCTTGTGAAATACTCTCCCACTCTTCCGCCAAAGTAGTTTTTTACTCCGAATTGGTTCTGAGCGGGGGTTGGCGTATCGCAGTAGTCCTCCCAGGAGTATCCCAAGCATGTTCAATGGGTTTAAGGGCAGGAGATTTGACTGGTCAATCCATTCTTGGAATATCTTCTCTTTCCAGATACTCCTCAAACAAAACAGCTCTATGTGGTCAGCATTGTCGTCCATTAAAACGAGTTCAGGGCCAACAGCACCCCTGAAAAGATCCACATAGGGTTGCAGGATCTCCTACCTGTACCTCTGGGCATTAACGTAACAAGTGTCAAACACATGGAGTGGTGTGCGGATCTTGCATGATCCCTGCACAAACCATCACTTCTCCACCAGCATAATGGTCCTTTTCCATGATGCTACTGGGATGGTATCGAGTCTCAGGTTCCCTCCACGTGAATATTCGCCGATAATCAGGTTGTAGACTGAATCTGGACTCATCTGTGAAAGGAACATTATTCCATTGGAGCTGTATCCAGTGTTGGTGCTGCCTGCATCACTATACACGCTCTCTTTTCTGGGAGTGAGTGAGTGGGATGCAAATGGCGGGCTTCCTGGCAGGTAACCCTCTTTCTCCGAGCCTTCTGGCAACTGTCTTCATTGAAACTGATGCTCCTGTGGTAGTAGCGACTTCCCCAGACAGTTGTGTCGCTGTATACGTCCTCTAGCGCTTGGTTGTAAGAAACAAATACTGGTCTTCATTGGGCGTTGTTGCTCTTGGACGACCTTGTCCTGGTCTTCTGAACAATGTCCCACTGTTTTTAAACTGACTGCACAAAGTCGAAACAACGCTTGGAGTTAGGTTACTTTGGCACCCAATGCCAAAGTAACCTGAGCTTGGAACTGTCCTGCCTCAAGTCTACCCACAATTCTCCACCTCATACCTTCGTCTAAACGATGATGTTTACTCATTTCACCTAAAAATTAACAAAAAACAACAAGATTATTCAAGAAACACAATACACATCGCTACTGTGTTGTCGAGTGGAAGGAGCTGAGCAGCCGGCTGCAGACTTTTATAGTTCCTGCTGCCTTAGCAACGCCCACAAGAAGACGAAAACTCATCTCAGCGACACCAGGACCATAGTGCCATTATATGGCAACCAACTGTCTAGGTTTTATGTGATAGTTTCCTAATGTGTGAAAATGCCTTCCATCTCTTAATTTTGTCTACCATACTGCATTCAAAGTTCCTGCAGAAACCTTGAATTCTTGAACATAGTTATCAAGTTTAGCTATTTTTTCTCTTTTAAAGCTCTTGAAATGATGAGGCTTTTGTTAGTCAGCAATGACAATAGAAGATTTTCTTGATATGACTACATTTTATTATACTGTAAAAATATTCACTTCCAATCCGACGTGATGTGTAGATTTGAATATGATATAGTATATTACGTATTATGTATTATTAGAGTACATATTCTGTTGAAAAGTTTACGTTCTCTGATGGCAGGGTTGTTTGGTTTAAACCACGTTGGTTTAAACCCCGGTTGAAACAAAGTTGTTTTTTTTAATGAAAAACCGTGTAGTTTATTTATCTATTTCTTGAAAAACTTTTCCCCCAAATGTTTTCATAAATTTTACATGTTACTGCAAAGAGTAAAATCTAATCAATGACAAGTAACCATCAAAGTCTTAGCGATAAATTACAGATTTATAAATTTAGAAACTTGAAAAGAGGCAACTTTTCCCCATAGACCATACATATTTCTCAACTTCGATTTTTTTCAACTGTAAATAAATGATTGAGAAAATTTCACAACTAAATTAGTTAGTCGTCTTTTTAATATGAACTAGTTTTCTCTATACATTAAAAAAATTAGCGTCAAAGAAATTGTAAAATTCTCTCAGTGGCCTGCGCCTAGAAGACCATATAGCAACTAGAGCCTTATTGAAATTTCGTACAAAATTATTTGGAACCCCGGGGGTTTACACCTGGTTAATTTTAAACCTCAAATTAGTTTTTTTTTTAAATTATTTTAAGCTAAAGTTTCACATAAATTGCTTATTGAAGGGATGAAAAATTTCCCACACCCATCAACATCCCAACCCATCCTATGTGGCTCGAAAGAGCTTTTTTTGGATCAAATTCGCAACTCCAGCGCTAGAATACGCTACCTTGCGGTGATTTAGAAAACTGCCGAAAAAACTAAAACATTGCCACATTGTGTTCCACGTGTGTCTGTTGACGTAAACACAGGCAGTTTGTTCTGAGTATTTATTAACGCAATCTATGTATCTTAGATTGCTACAGAAATTGTTCCGTCCCTTAGTAGTATTCTCGAGCTTCTCAAAATAATGTTAGTTTTCCTTATTTCCTTCTAAAACGTGAGTTGATTGAGAAATGGTGAAAGCGTTCACAAGAAACTCTGGATTAACAAACTTGGATAACGTTATATCAGGTAAAATTTTTTATTGTTTTGTGTGAATTTGTAAGAGTATGGGTTTTTTTTTTATCTTAAATTAATTTAACTAACCATATTTTACAGCAGCATTTAGTTGGAATGGACAGTATGCAAAATATTTTCTTGAATGTATTATCGTAGAACAAAATGAAAAATGTTCAACCGAGAAAGAATTTATTTTATTGCTTTTATTCTCAGCTGAAAGGTTTCGCCAAATTTGTTTAGGGTTATAGTTTTAGTATTGTGAGAGATAAGTAACCTTGGCGAGATTCCGCATTTTAGTTAAACCATTTTTATTTTTTATCATGAGTGGAATAAAATGGTAGAAAGATTACAGAATTCGATAAATAAAAAGAAATAATGGTAGATCAATTAAAAAGAAAACTACCACCATATATCCGTGAGAATTTTGTTGATGATTTGCATAGCATGACAGAATTAAATCATAATTCAGAAATTAGAATTATACGAAACAGAAGAATTTTTAATTAACCGATTTGGCAATTTGAGAAAAATAACTCAGCTACAAATGCAAAACAATTAGCGCTAGCCAAGCAAGGCAAAGAATTATCATCTTCTTCTTTTGATAATAATTCGTAATGTCATATAATTAAATTATCTAGCATTAATTGTTATTCTTGTCAGTCTTATGGCCACAATAAAAATGTATTTCCATCAAAAATTGATAAATATCGAATTCAACATCGTGGAAATGGCTGCTTAGAACTACGAACTGCATAATTTGCTTTAATATTTGACGTTTAGTAATGCTTCTTGAATTCTCATTTCTTTCTACGTGAGCCAGAATATCAACAAGACTTTGAAAATTAATTTAAAAAGAATAAAGCGAAAAAATCATGCATACGAACAAAATTTACTAGGCTTATTAGCATTTTCTTCGTTACCATGTGCGTTTGTTTTACCTTTTTCGTCCGCCATTAGAAAGTGGCTACAGTGCCCCCTATAGTTCGTTGGAGTTGCGAATATAATTTATTACAAGTTTCTCAATTAATTTGAACAGCAGATATAAGAATTTCTACTTTAGCAGAAGTCCTAGGCTCAACTATATTCAAGCCCGGAGCTATAGAGTAAAATATCACTAGTGACTACGAATTTGAAAAAGATTTTTGAAGTGTACAAAACGGCCGTTCAGGAGACCCTTTAGCTGTGAAATTTGGTACAACTTAGTTTAGATCCTGGGGAATTGTGCTCTTTGAAGCGTTTCTTAAAAAAAAAAAAAAAAAAAGATTACTTATTTTTATCAAGTTCTTTTTTCGGAATTAAATGAACCCTTTACTGAAACTCGATTTTCTATGGGAAAGGGAGCGCGATTTTTATTTTGTTCGAATCAAAACTTAAAGTGTATTTTAATTTGATTCTTCTTTACAGGCGTTTTAAATCTTCGCGAATCAAATAAGATTGTGAAGCAATCCTTGGGGGTTGGTGAGTGGCAGCGGGTGGGGGACGTCTCCTAATTGTTAAAAAGAAAACCACCGGTCGCAAAATGTTTTCACTAATTTTAATGGTCCGTGAGTCTAAAAATATTGAGAAAAGTTGAGCTGGCAAGTTTTGTTAATTACTCCACCTTTCTAAAAATTAGTTTTGCTTAAATCTCGGATTTTATTTTTAAATTTTATTCGCACGAAATGTTATACGAAGGAACAACAACAATAAATCGGAATACTTTAAAACTTTTCACATAAAACTCAACTGTTCGTCAAAAAATAACTTACCTACAGTGTTGGAAAATTATACAACAGTAATGCTAAATGAAACATACAGAACATGCAAAATATGTATGTACAAAAATTTAAAGTCATTAATGAATGGACAAAAAACAGCGCCTTTGTTTGACCGTCAGTTGTATCATGGCATGGAAGTAATTGAACGTTTTCTTTGCTAAGCGTAACTGCTGTATCTCAAGAAATAATGCCAGGATTCAGACAAAAAAATATTCATAGTGAGGCCTCAGGTGGTCCCAAGCAATCCCAGATATGCTCGGTTCGTGACAAATCAGAGGATCGAAAGCTGCTGATTCGAAATTGGCGACAATAGCTCTAATACATCTCATGAATCGAACTTTTTTTTCATCGCGTTTTTTTGAGACATTTATTTATATCTCAAGTAGTGATTTAGATGAAATCTAGCGGACTTCAGAGAGGTCATACATGCACAGATTCATTTTTGGTGCCAATGCTTTATGCAGAGATTGGCGCAGTCCTGCTTTCTTTCCAAATACACGTCAAGTAGAACTGGAATATTAATATCTTTAGTAAGTAAATTTAAAATACACTGCACCTAGAAGCCACGTGTTGTAAATTACAAAATGAAAATTTGAAGATAATTAATTTGAATAACAGAAAAAATATCAATCTGTTTCGTGGAAAATGTTAGTGGGCGATTGTCGAAAAAATATCCCGTGCGTAAAGCTAAGTTTTTTATTTTCTTCAAGTAACTAATTATTAAATATGGGATTAACTGTTATGCTTTAATAGTATGTTAAAGCATGTGTTATTTCCCAACAGCATTATTTTTTGAAGGCTTTGGTTAGCTGGAGAAAATAAAAAAACTTAGCGTTAACGCACGGGATATTTTTTCGAGAATCGCCCTAGTGGTGTCCCCAACAGATGCTGTTATCCAGCGGGATTTGAAAATCATCCATTTTATTTTAAACCACGTTTTACTAAAAACACAAAATACTTATTTTGTAACTTACGCTCTTTTTTTCTTCGTGATAAGTCAAATATCGACACAAAATGTCACTGCATCATCAATTTTAGATTTAATAAATAATTACAGGATGTTTTGGTAGACTATAAGGAAATCTTGAAAAAACATAGCTTAATATCTCAAAATCGTAAGTTAAATATCCCAAAATGTAGCATTAAACTAACAGTGCATTGTTTTGAAAAAAATGACAATAATAGTGATTTCATTTCTTCCCTAAAATGAGGAACTGCATATCGCTAACGGGCAGCAATAAAGGCACGTGGCAAACAAAAGAAGAAATTATTGTAGAAAATCATAGTTTTATCTAATGCTATTTTTACCTGATTTGTCCTCAAATCCAACAATATCTACAAATACTACCATATCCCCAAAACATTTATGACCTTATGTTTGCAGGTTGGTTTTTTTTAGTCTGAATTAATAGTGCATATTAAACATTTGAAAATTGTCTGCTAAATTTAGAAAATTCAATGATATACCAGCGTTGATTATTTCGTTTATACGTCACCACGCGTCAGTTGTGTAAAACAACGTTTGCCAGTATGACGGCTGGGAAAAAAAGTATTAAAAATTAATATTTAAAATCAATAATTGTTCCGCTGTTCAAAATTTTTCAGATATACCATTATTGACGCCAATGAGAGATAGAAGCTGGAAAAATTATCAAAGCATTTTATAACATGATTTTGATAAGCCCAAAACTATTTTCATTGTTAAAAACATTAGGAAAGCCGGTTTGCTTTGCCAATGATATGCTGCAAAAGTCACTGGCCTTGAGGGAACATAATAATTTAAATTTTTCTACCTAAGCATAAATAAACTCTCTTAAGATCAAGCGATTTGTTAGGAGAGCCATACTATTGTATTCCTTAATCCACAAGCTACAGAATAGTAGCAAAATACAAGCAGTCATCCGACATGCCTGCTCAAACGGTACTACTAGAGCCGCCCCACTAAAAAAGATCTCAAAATTTTCTCTAGAAAGTGCCGCTTTCTTGAGAAATTCTGCAGAAATCTGAAGATATTTTTAAAATTTTGTTTTGCCTCAAAAATATCTCAAGAATTTTTTGAAGCATTTTAGAGTCATTCACAGCTTGCTAAATTTGTCTCAAGAATTTCTACACAAATTTAAAAACAATTTGGCGCTAAAGTAAAATCTGAGAAAATCTGCAGATACCATTAACATCGAACGAACAATGATTTTTGCGATTTACTTTTTCGAAGGTTTAAAGTTGTTTTTTTTTTTTTTTTTTTTGAAAATTCATTTTATAAATGTTGTGCGAAGGTCCTTTGATGCTCAAGAATTCACAGAGGGGGATTCCTCTCATCCCTATGGTGAGGAGGGAGTGTCGATTATCTCCCCCCCCCCCCCCATTGGAAAAGGTTTTTCTTATTCAAATTCAGTTTTTGTCGGATCTTAAGTGATTTTGCCACCAAGGTCCTTTGATCAGGAGGAGCTCATATAGGTGTTTTTGCTCCCTGTAGGGAGTCGACCCCCATGGGGGGGGGGTTTTATAAAAATTCAGTTTACATCGGACGGATCTTTGCTAAATTTGAACAGAGGTCGTTCAATGCTCAGAAATTTACGCAAGGGGAATCTCGACTTGTGTGGGCAGGGGGGACCCTCCCAATGAAGGGGCGACCCCCCCCCCTCCTCATAGGGATGTCTTCTTTATACGATATGTTTTCGTCGGATGTTTCCCAAATTTGGCACATTTGATCAGTCGGTATCGACGCATCAGCTTATGTTTAGCCATTTTGGATCAGATTTTTCATTGTTGTGGAGCTAGGGTTACCAGAGCAAAGTTTTGGGTTTTGCGAATTGGCCAAAAATAATATTTTACGTAATTAACAATTCACGTGCCGCTAATAATTGCTCACAGTGAAAAAGCACCAAACGCGATAACTTGCCGGAAAAGACAACCACTCAAACACGCGCATGCTTCGACTCGTATATATAGGGGTCTTAGGTACTACGATTGATTACTATTCAGTAGTATAATAAGTACAGTGGAATCCCGAAAACGCGGCCTAACGTGTACCGAAAAGTGGCAGGGTTTTTAAAGGCCTGGTGGTAAGAGGGCAAGATATTTTTCATCTGCTTCGTTTTTATTTTATCACTAGTGGTACCCGCACGGCTTTGCCCGTAGTTGAAAATTAAAAGGTCATTCGGTTCACCTGTATATTTCCAAATAATGGATGACAAATTGCTCGCCAATTGGCTATGTTCATTTGCTCGCCAATGTTACGGTTTCACTTTATGATAATTTCGTAATTAACTCTTCCACGTTGTGATAATTCGTTCGGTAAAATGTTCCTAAAATTGGAATAGAAAAAGGACAAAATCGAATCTTCGGAAAATCGCTTCAAGGTGCACACCCCCATGCTACTAACTAACTTTGTGCCAAATTTCATGAAAATTGGCCGAACGGTCTAGGCGCTACGCTCGTCACAGTGATCCAGACAGACAGACATCCAGATATCCAGACAGAGAGCATTGCAGCTTTATTATTATAGTGAAGATTTATTCATATACACTTCTCGACATTGAAAATGCAACACCAAGAAGGAGTGTTCAGAAATTTATGCAAATTTTAGAGTAGACGTACATTACTGAGTTATGTAAATGATGTGGAATGCGCAGCTCTCCGACACACGTGAAGTAGGATATAAGTGAAGGAACTTGCAGAATGGGCAATATTCGTGTCGTTATTTCTGACTGGAGAATTATCGAATAAATTTTGTTTTTGTCTTGGAGGATACGTGTAACACGAGAGAATGCCAGGCCGCCGTCAACGAAGGCACTTCCAGCAGATTGACGATTTTACGAGGGGTATGGTGATCGGACTGAGAAGGGGAGGTTGGTCTGTACGTCAAATCGCACCTGATACCCACATGGACGCGAGCACGGTGCATCGGCTGTGCCGAAGATGGTTGGAACAACGAAATCTGGTAAGATTAAGGGGTGCAGGGGCAGCCAGAATGACGACAGAACGCGTGGATTGACGCATTCACCGACAAGCTGTAGCCAGACTCACAAGTCACTTGTTCCTCGATTCTGCAGCAGGTGCAAGATACCCTGAATGTTCCCATGTCAACAAGAACCATTTCCCGTCATTTGGTCGCACGTGGTCTGCAATCACGGCGTCCGCTAAGAAGACTGCCATTGACCCCACAACATAGACAGCAACGTTTAATATGGTGCCGGACTAGAGCGACGTGGATGACAGAATGGCGAAACGTCGTGTTCTCAGATGAATCCCGCTTTTGTTTATCCAGTGATAGTTGCCGCATACGTGAGTGGCATCGACGTGGAGACAGATCTAATTCGGCAGTAACCGTGAAACGTCCCACCGCACGACAACGTGGCATAATGGTTTGGGGCGCAATTGTGTACAATTCCATATCACTTCTATTTCTTATTCAGGGCACTATGACGGCCCAACGATACTTGGATAATGTGCTGCGGTCGGTGGCAATCCCTTACCTTCAAGGGCTACCTAATGCAATTTTTCAGCAGGATAACGGCCGACCACACAGTGCTAGCATCTGCCAACATACTCTCCAAGGCACACAGATGCTTCCCTGACCATCATACTCCCTTGACCTGTCACCACTCGAACATGTGTGGGACGTGATTGGACGCCGTTTGCAGACTCTGTCCCTGCCTCGGTCAGAAGACTAACTGTGGCAAATGGTTGGCCCATAGTCCTCTATACGTATCACTTCCGAAAATCGTCTAAAATTGAAGTCGTTTTTGGAATTTTCTAAAAACTGACATGGCAGAGTCTCCGAACTCTATCTTTTTGTCTCAAAAGATGGTCTACAATCGCTATAACATTTCAAAATGATTCCCAGGAGAATCTCCAAACTCCCCCTCCCAACATCATGAAAGTTCTTCTAAAAATATTTTAGAAGTTCAGTTTTGGAAAACTGCTGCCGAAGAGTCTCCGCCCCCTCCCCTTCCACTAATATCTCCGAAAACCGTCAAAAATTGTGAAGCTTCCATTTTGAAAAATTGCCATGGAGAGTCATTGCACCCAATCCCTTCTTTTAACGTTACCACAATTGCTTACAATCGCATTTTAATCCAGTCAATGAACACATTGTAGCATGCATGGAATATGCGATAATTTTTGACTTTAGAATATTGTTAGGGGTAGTTAGTAAGTAAACATACTAAAAGGCCCCGACCCTGGGGGTGAGCTAAAGGTGAGAGGGAGGGGGGAAGAAAATTTTGGGTTTTTCGAGAAAATGTCGGAAACGGTGGAAAAAATGCGTTTAAAATAAAAATTCAAGCGAAATAAACTCATTATAAAACTGTTTCTACAAATATTTGACAAATTTCCAATAATTTTCCCAGTATATGTTATGAAAAACCGATGATTTTTGGAAAAATTCTCTCTTTTTGTCAAACATTTGCTCCTAGTGCCTCCCAGGATCAGTATTCATGAAAATTGTCTATGATAAAGTTGTAGAGCTTTAAATTTCCTTCAATTTGATATGCTATTTTGCTAAAATTTTATTCAACCAATCAAAAGTTACAGAATTTCAAACACGCACTTTCATGGCGAAAAATGGAACACTTGCGAATCACAAATTTCAAACCGACTCGAAAGGATCGCGCACTTCCTCTTTCATCAATGAATTCGACAATTCTGATGGACAATAAAGAAGTATTTGTGGATTACTACGACTCAAATGATGTTTAAGGGCTGTGGGGGGGGGGGTCGTAAAATTGTGACTTTGTGACACGGGAGAGGAAAAGAGTGAGAAGTGTGACATCAAGCATTTTTTAATACGTATATGTTTATGAAAAGTAGCTTGTAAAACGAACTTTGTGACAAAGGGAAGGGTGGGGGGTGGGTAGAGGGTTAAAAATGTTGAAAAAAAGTTTGACATTATTTTTATGGACAGCCCTTTACCAAGGAATCGGACGAAGATTTGCAAGATTACGTATATGCAGTATGAATTGGTGGACTGAGAACGTGCAGAAAGTCAGCACTATACATACTGTTTAAAGAAATTGATAACAACATTGATTTAATTAAATTTGAATTTGTTGTTATTGAGGATACCTAGTCTACAAAACTGTTAGGCAAAAAGAGACGACTGAATAAACCATATGGACATTAACGTCAGTCAGAAAATTGAAATGGCGGTCAAACAAGAAGGTTTCTCTCCAACTTTGATAATAAGTCAACTGACAAATCCGCTAATGATGAAGCTGCTGAAAAACGAGACAAATACGCTCCGAGCTTTAGGTAATGTAGACGTTGATATTGCGAAGACGGCTATCATCAGATGGCAAAATTCTTCGGTAGCTAACATTTGAGAGGAAGTCCTCCTGGTTGTCCTCTTGATAGCCAAATCCTCAACTGATCACAACATTCTGCCAGAAATCTAAAGTCATACAACATGTATCTAAGGTATATATCAACAGTTCTTCCCCTGAATCCATTGAGGCTGCTGTGGTCATATCTATCTCTCATGGTATGGTGCCCTCGCCACAGAAAAGTCCCTCAACGAGTTCCGTTACAGATGATTTATCAAAGTAGCTGCAAACATCAAGACTGATCTCTAACTCTGCCGTACTACCAAGTTAACCTGTAGTTAGGAACTTAATGATGAAGTATCGGATTGGGGGTTTGGGAAAGGAGGAATGACTAACTCGTGCTGAAACTTTCGGAATCGGATGTTGCTCCTGACGGAATTTGGAAGATGATTTTGACAGATTGCTTTTCTACAAGTGACCAGGAGGTCACTTGTAGAAAATTATCGTTAGACTACTCTGTCGCAAGCTTGCATTGCAAGGGCAGTTGCAACTACGGTATCAAAATATTTATAAAGGACGAAGGGGACGACGATGACAT
The DNA here is from genome assembly GCF_026930045.1 of Uloborus diversus. Taxonomy (NCBI): domain Eukaryota; kingdom Metazoa; phylum Arthropoda; class Arachnida; order Araneae; family Uloboridae; genus Uloborus; species Uloborus diversus. Next base: position 110,623,382 of record NC_072735.1, read on the forward strand.
CAATACATTACCAATTTCCAAGAACAACTCACTGCTGGTGACATGACCCTTCCGCCTTAGAATAGAACCAAGATGTCACCTTATTAAAAGATGATATTTTCATTTTCTAATTACTGTCAGTCCATAATCCATATAAACACTTTCAAAATATGATTAATAATAATGTAATAAAAATTATGATTACAAAAAGGTGCTGCCGGTCAGCTACATTTACCTTATTTCTATTGTTAAAATTTTCATTATCCTGCTGTAGCGTCACATATTCATTTCAATTAGAGTAACGAAATTGAATACATGCTAGAACTTCATAGTTTTTGATTGCTTGTGAGCTGGGTGTCGCTGTGATTGGGCATAGGCTTCGTATTTCTTTGGTATTAGGTTTAAATCTGCAATTCAAGTGTTCAGCCAGTGGATTTTCAAGACACAGAAAACCGTCAGGGTCCTTGTCACATGATTGCTTCCCTGCTCAAGATCCCTTGAGCGCCTACTTGGCACAAACACTCTGAGACAAAAAGAACGAGATAATTTTTTTTTTCGTAAAGTATTGGTTTTCAAGAACGCGTACCTAAAATAACGCTGAAAATGTGACATATATGTATAAAAACAATTTCACAATAAATTTAGTTAAATTTTACTTTTATTCGGAACACATTTTCCTGCATTTCAACGTAGTTCTGCATATCTTCGTCCGATTTCTTGGTCAGGGGCTGTTTATAAATGACAACATTTTGATCCCCTCCCCATTTGTCACAAAGTACTTTTCATCAGGGCCGCGTCGTTCCTATGTGCAAGGTCGTGCGGGGCACGACGGCGCCAGAGTCAAAAAAGGCGCCGAGCTCTACCAATCAAAAATGTTCCAATAAGGGAAAAAAGTTCCAACCAAAGAAAAAAAAATTTTGAACTTTTCATTTTTCTATAAAAGTAGCGGTGAAATTATACTGCTCATCAAAACAAGCAGTCCTCCTTGCTGCATATCCATAAGAAAAAAATATTGCCTTGTGTCTAAATATGCTATTCAAAAGGGAAATCTTTTACACTAAAACACATGATGCTAATTAATGCCTATATTAGCATTTTTCTTCATATGTGGAGCCATGAATGTTGTTTCAGTACATCTATAATTTCACAAGGTTGAGCATACGAGGAGCAAGAAACTTGCTTATGCTTTCCATTTTGGTTCCTGCGATGAATATGCTATATTATAATTCGTGCAATATGTATTAATCAGTACCCTCCTGTTTCGTGGCGCAACCACAGGAGGTAGAGGTCCACAGGGCACCCCTCTGGTTCCACCGCCCCGTGCCCCCTTCCCTTCAGAATGCTTAGTTAAATATTTTTCAAAAATATTTACTATTGAGGGAATGGTGGCGCGTCTTTGGAAAAAAAAAAGATTTTAATCGGAAGAAAAATTATGAGATGTTGGTGTAAAACTTTAATTTCTTTTAAAAAGAAATCTGAGTTAAAAATTCTCATTAGTTTCAGCTAATTGTTCAGCTACTCCCCCTCAGTCCTATTTTATCTTTTCTTTATTATTTTTCTTTTTTTCTCATTCGCCTGAAAATAAAGTTTTCAAATTGCTACTCCTCCGAATTCCCCCCCCCCCCCCGCCAAAAGCATTACGGAGCATCTCAAACTTTGTTTCCAAATCTTGAATTTCGCAAGATTTTGCGAAAACTTCCCAAAAATGAAACAGCGTTCGAAAATCACTTAAAATTGCGCTTTTAGAGCTTCAATTTCGAAAGATTGCTGGCCCTAATGTTACCAAATATGGTTTTACAATCACGTTTTTAAGACTTCAATTTCAGAAAATATTCGGGCAACGGCCTCCGACCCTTCTGTCTTCAATATCATCAAAAATTAGGTTTTTCAATAAAAATCTTCAAAGTTGTCCACAATTGCGTTTTTCGAAGTGCAATTTCGAAAAATAGGAGGAGAAAAAAAGGGAATTGATTTTTATCTATTTTTCAAAGATATAAAAACCGATCGGGTAAAATCCAGAGTTCCTTTTTTCTAACATCAATAAATATGGATAATAATCACGTTTTAAGGCTTTAACTTCTATAAATTTCCGTGGAACCCCTTGTAACTTTTTCCCCCATAACACCACCAAAGACCGTCTAAAATTGCGTCTTTCAAACTACGAGTTTCAAAAATTTCCTGGGAAGAACTCGAAGAACTCATGGACCCTTCTTATTAAAAGATATATATTTTTTCAATTCATGCCCCCCTAAAACTATTTTCTAGTTGTACCACTGCTCCTGTTGTCATGTTTTGACAGGCATAAACGTTTCATTAATTGTTCATCACTTAGAGATTAGATAGATATTCAAAGTGGCTTTAACTTAGATATTAAACTATCTTCTTCTTCCAAAACGCATTATTAGCATATCAAAGGTGCATACTCGGAATAATTTCGAGATGTGAAGTAAAATATTGAGAAATCATATTGCGAAATTAAATATTCACACATTATTTTTTGTATAAAATAAATGCCAAAAGTATTTTTTTCTATTTTATACAAAACCTCCCTTCAGATATTAACTATATTTTCTTCGAACGCCAGAGAATAAAGGCGCTCAAAAGACATTTGCACGACGGCGCCGATTAGGCTTGGCGCGGCCCTGCTTTTCATAAACTAATTTTTATAAACATATTCGTATTAAAAAATGCTTGATGTCCCACTTCTCACTCTTTCCCTCCCACGTTTCACAAAGTCACAATTTTACGACCCCGACCCCCCCACACAATCCTTAAACATCATTTGAGTCGTAGTAATCCACAAATACTTCTTTATTGTCCATCAGGATTGTCGAATTCATTGAAGAAAGAGGAAGTGCGCGATCCTTTCGAGTCAGTTTGAAATTTGTGATTCGCAAGTGTTCCATTTTTTGCCATGAAAGTGCGTCTTTGAAATTCTGTAACTTTTCATTGGTTGAATAAAATATAACAATGTAGCATATCAAATTGGAGGAAATTCAAAGCTCTACAACTTTGTCATTGACACTTTTCATGAATACTGATCCTGGAAAGCACTAAGAGCAAATGTATGACAAAAAGAGAGAATTTTTCCGAAAATCATTGATTTTTCATAACGTATACCAGGAAAATTATTGGAAATTTGGCACATATGTGTAGAAACAGTTCCATAGTAAATTTATTTAGCTTGAATTTTTATTTTAAACGCATTTTTTCTACCGTTTCCGGCATTTTTTCGAAAAATCCAAAATTTTCTTCCCCCCTCCCTCCCACCTTTAGCTCACACCCCAGGGTCGGGGACTTTTAGTATGTTTACTTACTAACTACCCCTAACAATATTCTGAAGTCAGAAATTATCGCATATTCCATGCACGCTACACCCCTGATTTGAGCACTGGACTATTTTCAAGACTTCTGTTTCGAAAAACTCCCTGCGCCCTACTAACATCTTCGAAGAACCTCTAAAAATGCGTTTATAGAACTTCAATTTCCAAAAATTGCTGCGAACGAGACCGTGATCCCCACTCTTCTGCTTTCGCTACTGATTCTGGGACTTAAAATCGTATATTTAAGACGATTTCGGAGGCTTTTTGGGGTGGGGCACCTCCTGAATTTCTTCCACCACCAACGCTACTGAAGGGCTTCGTAAGCTTTTTTTTAGGACTTAAATTTTTCAAAATCTCAGTTGAATGGGCTCTTAACTCCTCCCTCCTAACATCATCAAATGTTGCGTAAAATTGCGTTTTTTGACATTTATTTTCGAAAAATTTGCTGCAAAAAAGTCTCTAAACCTTATTTCTCCTCCTAACGCTACCAAAGATGGTTTGCAATCGTGTTCTTAAGACAAACTTGATAATAGAAATAAATCAAAGGTTTAAAGAATATATTAACTTATGAATATCTCTGTAACACATTACAGCACAAAGACCAGTTCTATGTACACACTTGAATGCAATAACTTTTGATGAGCGTTAATTTTTTTTACTTGTGCTCTGGATTCGTTCATTTGAAAAAAGTTGCGAGTGATGTGTCTGCGAGAGTAACTCCCTGTAAGTTCATACTATCACAAATATTCTTGTAAAGAAAACAAGGTAAAATTAGCTAACAGAAAGAAAATGTGCCACTAAAAAGTTTATTAAAAAATGTTTCATGTGGGTTTAGATGTATAAAGCAACTACAATTCATTTTGTAACATATTTATCGATAGTCGAGTGGTGAGGTATCTGTTTTTCCTTTCCAAAAGTCGTACATTGATTCCTGATTGGTACAAATTTAAATAAATAAATTTTATCATTTAAAAGAAAAATAAATAAATAAAATTCACGTGGCGTCAGAAAGTTAGCAAAATTGATTTTTTAAAAAGTTAACCTAATACCGTACTCTGAAACAGCGTTTTTCAACCTTTTTGTTTCCGGCGAATCGGGAAAAAACTTTTGAAACATGTTCTCAAACCGGTGAGTTTTTTTTTCCTTTTTACTTTCTACTCATTCACCATGAAAAATTTAATAATTTTTTTCCTTTTTTTTCGTTTCTTAGCAAAAAAAAAACTTGCATACCATTAAAAACAGGTCAAAAAGTATTTTGGGCCGGTGAGGTTTTTTAAACAAAAATAAATGAATAAATAAATAAATAAAACTTTGCGTGGTGAAAGAGACAATACGTGTTTAGATAAGCAATTTGCAACAACTAGGGGGCACCGCCCTTTGCTCTCTGCTGCTCACAAGCCCTCAAAGATTTCTTCGCAATCTTATTTGGGTCGTGAAGATTTAAAGCGCCAGTGAAGAAGAGTCTGATTAAAATGTACGTTAGTTATCTGAAAGATATAATTGACTTGAAAGAGTAATAGCATTTATGTAATTTTTTGAATCTATATTATATATATTAATAGGCAAACCGTTTTCTTTCGGTACCGATTTCTCCGTTGTTTGTGAACCGATTTCCTTAATTCCTTTTTTGTTCAGTAGCTATTGCCGAGTTTTAGTGTCATCAACAAAAATTTTTGAAATCGAACGCTAATTAACGGAGATATTAATTAAAAAAGCGTTTTCGTCCTAAAGGGATCTTTCTACTCGAACGGATGGTCCATTTTTTCAAATTTGATATGGTTGGAAAGGTCTTTAAAAAATACTCCTAACGAAGAAATTGTCAGGGCGCCCAAGGTCCAATACCCTAAATCCACTAAAAATAAGTTATAAGTGTTTTTTAGCTAGCGAAACTCAAAAGATTCAATTTTATCTCTTTTCCATTGTTGAAATTCATTGTTGGAAGCGTGAAACATTAAGTTTTAATTCATTTTTTAAACCGCTTTTTCTACACGAAAAATGCATTTTAATGCTTCGCGCTTGAAAGCTCGTGAAAAATACTTTGAAACACGTTCCACCCGGTTTTACCGTGCGAAAACGCCAATTCGCTAGAAGCGCTAGAAAAAACTCTAGAAGCAATTAAAAATTGGTGGGAATTCATTTTTATTTGCTTTTTCACGCGACATAGTTAGCGTGAAGAAACTGCTGGAAAATATTACGTTTTACCATTTCTTGCTTGAGTATTAAGAAATGAAATTTGAAATTCGTACAAAGGTTTCACGCATAAACTGAGTTTTGCGTTATCATTTCAATTCAGTAAGATTCTGGTTTTTCTGGGAATTCGGCGATCTTTATTCATTGGCGCCAAAATTTTGGCAGCAATGCCAGCGCGACAATTGTTTTTCCTTTGCATATGCAAACAAATAGTAGGGAAATATCTATTTGCACAGGTTTTTCGCAAAGCACTCTGCTGTTCAAGAATGAAGTCAGGCTTTAAGGTGGGATTCATTAAATTGTAAGTTTGTGACAAGGGGGAGGGGAGAGAGGGGGGGGATCATGTGACATCACAAGTTTTGTTTAATGAAAATGGCATTTGTCATGCTGTTTTTCATAAGCAAAGAGAGGAAGGGTGTGGTGAAGTGTGAAACTGTGTGACAAAGGGGGAAGGGTGTCAAATATGTCGGGAAAAAAGTGTGACATTAGCTATGCACAGCCCTTAACCATAAAAAAATCACTAAGACAAACTTTTTTAAATTGTACTATTGTTGCGATGTCCAGTGTTTTCGAATTTACAATTTTTAATGCAGCAAGTAAAGTTGGTTCATAATGCCAAAGATCAAGGTATTTTAATCAATGATAGTCAACTTTTTATAAGAAGTTTTTTATACAGAAGTTTTACGTATAAACTGAGTTTTACCGTAACATTTCATGCGAGAAGATTTCGATAATTGGGAAATTGGCTATCTTAATCCGTTTCCAGAGCGAGAAATGTTTTCCTTTCGCACACGTAAACAAAGAATAGAGAAATATATATTTGCTTACTGTTATCACAAGGAAACATATGTTGTCCGAAATGAAATTATTCACGCCAAGAATTTTTTTTTTTTTTTTTTTGAGCAAAAGCGTTATTAATAGGCTATGCTACACCACATACAGAAAGTAAAATCGGAATAAATTACTACTGTTTGGTATTGTGAGTCCATGCAAAAATTAGGTTTCCAGATGTAAACTAAACAAGTGTATAAGAGTAAAAATAAAACTGTTAGTTAGTCTTCAATTAAGGGCCAGATTATAAGTCAGAATATGAGGGTATTTATATCTTTAGTGTTAAGTTAACAAAGTTAAAAATTGGAAAAAATAACGAGATTTTCGATTTTTTTTTCTTGAAGAAAACATTTCGGAAATTTTACTCCTCAGTATAGGGTGACCTTCCGAATTTGAACCTCGTTTTTAAAAAAAAAAAAAAAAAAAATACTCGATTAACACGTTAATATATGCGGTAATTATTTCAATTCAAGAGCGTAAAATTCCGAAAACTCTCAACAAAGTGCTTGTTTGATAAGTGTCTGGCATACGTTTTTGGGGAAATTTCGGTAGTGACTCAAAATTCGCTATGCTCCGAAATCCAAAATTGGTGTTGGTCCCGTTGCTGCATGACTTCGGGTCCTTTGCTGTAGGGGAGAGTGTTGTACCTTTTGGGACACTTTTCATATTTTAATTTTTAACGTGAATTATTTGAATCCAATTTAAAACGTAAAAGTCATATTGAAATACCCCAACATTTTTATATGCAATATATTTTTTAAAATTCAGACAGTTAGAAAATAAAATATTGCCTGTCATTTAAAGTAAGAGTTCCAAGCTGTCTCAAGGTACAATATCCTATTGTACCTTGGAACACATCCGGTTTTACGGGAAAGTCCTCATGATTCAGGAAACAGACATTCTTAAACCAATTTTACACCAAAAAAAAAAAAATCGTGGTAGCGAATTAAATCATGAATAATTAAACATGAATTATGAATAATGAATTAATGAATTATTATCTAAGAGTAAATGTGTTTAAAAGATTGCATAAGATTGGAACACTGTTCCATGTTCCTAAACATATTTCAATTATTAAGAACCATGCATATGTTGCACCTTGGAACATGTCCCAAGGTACAATATGTTTGGCTGTCCCAAGATACAATCACGAAGTGGTTTAAGAAAAACTAAAATGGTGGTCAATATAGATGCACTATCATTGTTTTCGCATAACCGAAATATTTAAAGTACTTCTTTTTTTATGACAAAATAAAATTCAGTCGATTAGATTTGCAAATATAAAGACAAAAATTTTCTTCATTTTTATTTAACTTTCTACTTTGGAGTTCTAAAAGTTTCTTTCTCTCACAAAATCGTCAATTTTACTCATTTGATGCTGTTTTTTGCTATGGAATCATTTAGTGGTGAAGATTATTTTTGAGATTACAAAAACATGTCTGCTGAAAATATATTCTTAGAAATTAGCAGGGTTCCCCAAGGTACAACACTCTCTCCTACTTACTTTTAATTATGCAGTAAAAATTAAATAGATGAAAGTTACGTGCTTTCCCCTTTTCCGAAAAACATCGGCCATACATCGGCATTTAGATGTTTTTTTGTTGCCGATGGGCTAATGTTTTCTCCATGTTAGCTCCGATGCCGATGTCGATGGCTAAATTTTTGGACCATCGGCGCCGATGTATCGGTCGAGTCCTAGTTTTTATCAAGATGTGGAAGAGCAATCTAATCCTAAAAGCTAAGAGGTGGGGTATTCAGAAAGTTACCGCCCTATAGCCAGGGCTAAGGCAGAAATACATGAAATACACCGCCAGTTCAGTCAATTCCAGCCGAGGACTGCAGTTTCGTGCTTATTAGCACTCATCAGCCCGGCATAGGAGTGACTGAGCTGGAGGTGGAAAACCTTTTAAGGAAGTCTAGAGTGACAAACAAACTGTTAGCTAATACAGATTAGCACTGACCAGACGAGTGACCGAAACAATGTTTCGGTTCAACTCGAAGCACAAAATTAAGCACGAAACTGCAGTCCTCGGCTGGAATTGACTGAGCTGACGGTGTATTTCATGCATTTCTTCCTTAGCCCTGGCTATAGGGCGGTTAACTTACTGAATATACCTGCCTTGCCTTAAATATTTGACTTGAAAGGAACCATTGTTTCGGTCACTCGTCTGGTCAGTGCTAATTTTGTATTAGCTACCAGTTTGTTTGGCACTCTAGGCTTCCTTAAGAGGTTTTCAATCTCCAGCTCAGTCACTCCTATGCCGGGCTGATGAGTGCTAATAAGCACGAAACTGCAGTCCTCGGCTGGAATTGACTGAACTGGCGGTGTATTTCATGTAAGAGGTGGGGTGTTGTAGAGAAACAATGTGACCGAGTTTTCTGGGTTTGAATTAACGGCTAACGATTACTACGCTCTGTAAAACAAGTTCCAAATATCTGTTGTGTTGCATTATTTTCTTCATTCCTATTGCTATTAACCCTTTCCATTTTTGCTAAAACAAATAGTTTTCCACGCATTGAACATTACGTTTGCATTTTGTGCTTTCATCTCATCTGTTCAAAAAAAAACTATGAAACTCAAAATCGATTCAAAAGAATTCCAAGTTTTGAAAATTTTAGTTTGATATACAAGAAAAATGTGAGTAGTTTTGAATGTATGTGTGTGTTCAAACTTTCGAACGTCTATAAAATTTCTGCTGCAGGGAAGTACCCAAAAATAGATTTCAAAAGGAAAAAAAAAACTATGAGTCAAGAATATTTTCAAAACTTTATTTTGAAGTAAATAGCTCAAAATTTCTACAGTGTGACAATATAAAATATTAACTTCCAATAAAAATAATGCAATTAAGGTTAAAAAAAAAGCTGATGAAGAAAAAATTATGACGAAGTTCTTCGTAAGAAATATTTTATATATAATATCAAGTTTTGAGCTTATTACTACGTAAACATGTTCTTGTAATTACGTTTCCATCACATTTCCTTCGATATGACGATTTCTAGTGGGCTTTAATGCCGTCCTTCCTGATTTCCATTCGAACAATTATATTTTTAGCGTGTAAAAGTTGCTGCCCATTGTAGAATTGCAGAGGTACCTAAAAAAAATTAATAAAGCAAATTTCTCAGTAGATTGAACCGCAAGAAGTATTTCCACATGAAATATATGAACTGAATTTCCAATAAAATAAATTTCAATGAAAAATAATACAAGGTAAGGGTTATTCGTTTTTACTTTCTTCTATATCTAATATATAGAAGAAAGTATTGGATTCGTGCAAATTTTCGAATTTCGAATTTTGACGCATTCGAACGTTTTGAGGTGTGCTGAGTCCATTTCGACTATTTTTGGAAAATGTCTGTCTGTCTGTGTGTGTGTGTGTATGTATGTATGTATGTGTGTGTGTGTGTGTGTGTATGTATGTGTGTCACGTCTGTGTGTGACCAGTTTTTTGTGGCAGCTCTACAGCAAAAACTACCGCATGAAATCGAACGAAATTTGGTACACATATGTGCCCGTATGTGAACTTGTGCCCACTGGTTTTTGGCGCGAATTCCTCCAAGGGGGGTGGAGCAATGGGACGTTTTTTGAGTTACGCGTGCTTGCTATTCCTCAGGAAGTAACTGGCGAAATCAAACAAAATTTGGTTTATATGTTGCCATTAACAGGAACAGGTGCTGATTCAATTTTGGTGTCAATAACTCAAACGGGGGTTGAGCTATAGAACGTTTTTTGGTCGTCAATTGTGACTGCTGTATCTCAAGAAATAATGAACGGAATGAAAGAAAAATTTATCGGCAAGTAGCCCTTAGTGGGTATAAGAGCTGATTTTATTTTGGTGTCAACAGCTAAAAAGGGGGTAGCGCAATCTCCCGTTCTTTTTTTCCATTGTGAGTACCCTATCTCAAGAAGTAATGCTACGTTCTGGTTGAAATTTGGAATATATGTGAATCCATACGTAAACAGGCTTTGGTTCAATTTTGACGCCAATCGCTCCAAGAGGTGTTGATTTTTTTTTTTTTTTTTGCGAATAAAAATATTTTTATTAATGCAACAATAAGAAAGATAAATCGTAATAGATATTCGTCTGCGTATTTCTCGTGATTTTAATTGTATGGAAATGATAGGAAATATTATCCCAATGATTTAAAATTTTTAACAGTTGCCATCTTATGTTTGTTAAGAAATAAAATATTTGTAATTCATTCAAGCAAGGCTTTTAAAATAACTTTCAATTTTCGCTCTTTGCTTTGCTTTTGCAATAATTCAGACATTGGGATAGTCGTCAAGTTTTTGCATGTGTCATTTTGTTTTTGTTGGGAATATTGCTTCCTCGTCAAGCATGGGGAGGGATCAGAAAAAAAAGAAAAATATAGAAGAAAGTTTCGTGATGGCCACAACATACTAGTTTTTTTTCCTCCAGGCACTTATCTTACTCAAAAACGACAACACGTCTACTTATTTATGTCTGGTATTTATTCAAGGTGAATAAAAATTAGAAAATATGGGGGAGGGGGGAATTGAAGTTCTTCAGTCACTTCTCAGGAGAGCTTGAACAACGTTAGAAGATTGATCGGAGTTCAGGAGTACATTTTCCTCCAGAAATTTTTCACATTGAAGTTTTAGAAACGCAATTTTAAGCTTAATGTTGAGATGTTTAGAGAGGATTAGGGGGACTCTCCCTCGGTATGTTTTCGACATTAAAGGGTTAAAAAAGCATGTCTTTTGTCCCTGTTCAGTGCCACTACGGGAAGAGAGAAGGCACAAGACCTTTCCCTGTAAATTTTTATATAGAGACATTAAAATCATAATTTTCAGCTATCTTTTGCAATGTTAAGGGAAGGGATCGGAAATTGGGGTATCCCCTGCCATTAAAAAACTATAACTTTAGCTTTTTTTTTTTTTTTTTTTTTTTTGGTTTACGTTACGCAATGGAAGCAGAAGGGGAGAGATGAGACTGAACTTGAAGGAAGTCACTTGAAATTTAAAGTCCCTTTCCTCTAAAAAACATTTTATCGTCTTTTTTGGTCAAGTGACCGCTAAGCAACTCTCCCTTATATATATATATATATATATATATATATATATATATATATATATATATATATATATATATATTTCGAATTGAGGAGCGAAAAATGAAATTTTTAAGTTATCCTCAGTGACAATAGTTAAAAGCGTGGGGATCAGAAGTTCTCCTCTAGAAAGGGTCAGTTGCCACTCCCCGACCCCTATGGCTACTCACATGCATGCAACAAAAGCGAAAATTATTCCAAAGCATATGCATCGTCTTCAAAAAGTAAGCTCAAAAATCTGCCCATTCAATTTCTTAATATACCTTTAAACACCTCGTTCACCCAAAATGTCTTTCTTTCTGTGAAAAGCAGAGTACGTATTTTATTATTGCAGATATACTTAATATTAAGCTTCATGGTTTGAAGTTGAATTCTCCTGTCAGTTTTAGCATCAAGTCTGTTGCTATTTTTATTATTGGCACTTAAGTAAACGTGTTTTTTACGTGTGAATTACGTATTTATATTACGTGTAAACGTGTGTGAATCATTTTACACGTGTAATGCACCAATGAAGAAGTGCCAACACCGCCTTTATTTACAACTGATAACAGTAATTTTTTTTAATACGCCAGCATTCAATAAAAGTTTCAAATTCTTTGTACTGACACGATCGAAGTCGTACAATGACAATAAATGAATTTCAATCCAATTAAGGCAGTGAGAAGCAAAGGAATGTAAATGGACATTTTAAAGTTTTGAGCAAAACGCATTCAAAGATAACTTCCTTGCAGGGGCGGCAAATAGGGGGGTCAAGAGGGGGCGGTCGCACCCCCAAATTTTTTGAGCAGAATGTTGGAAAATAGGTGAATTTAATTTAGGTAAGTCGGTACTCAATGTTCATTAAAAAAACGCACTGGTTCTCAGTAACTATTTGATGAAACTTGACACATTCCCAGACTAGAAAAAGTGTTTTTCGTTGTTTGGATGATGACTTCATGAAGTATTTTTCGGTCTTTTTAGAACATAGAAAACTGATAGAGAACCATGGTTAATTTTGACTAAAAAAGACATTTCCTCATACAGACTAAATACTCTTATTTCATACTTGTGTGCCCAGTGTATCGGTGGTATGTCCAATATGAGAGGCTTGTGCACAATGGTGTGACTTCATGGTTTTCCCAAGAAAATTCCTTGATATTTTACATTGACTTTTATGTTCATTTTTTTAGTGTATATTTATGTAATGAGTATTCATCGCTTTGTTCTGCTAGAAACACGTTTCAGCTGCTCATGCAGTATATGCTTTCATAGAAACATCTTAAAAATGCATGCGGTTATAGAATTTAAAAAACATATCAACAAATACCTTTTATGGGGCTCTATAATTATGCAATCTCGGAGTGACACAAGATGCTCTTCAAGAGTTAAAATCACAAAAGGATTTCTCCGTAACTTCAAAGCAGTGATTTGACGACTGGAAGAATTATTGCAAAACGATTTCTTCAATGGTGGAAAAGCTCACGCCCTTTAGCATGTATGACTTCGTTTTAATTTTTATTCAATTTGTTTGTATTGAGGAAAGTTTTTAAAAAAGTTCACCCTATCAAATCTTCAATCCGCTACCCTTAATTTTCTGAGTATTCAAACCACAGTTCAATAAAAAAAAAAAAAAAGTGACAAAAATCCACATGATGATGTGAAGTCAAATATTGATTTTTTAATATTTGTATGAAGTAATAGATTCAGTTTAGAATGAAATTAACACAAGATTTGATGAAAATTACTTTTCTGTATGGTTGGCTTTATATTATCTGGATTGGATTTTGAAAATGAAAAATAAATTGTTTCAATTATGAGTAAAATTTTTAGCATGAGGCAAAAAAAATTACAAGCAATAAACTGACGGACCGGTTATCACATCCAGAGACTGCAGTTTCGTTCTTGTTATGGACTCATCAGTCTAGAATCGTGAATAACAGAGCTGGTGGCAGATGACATCTCATTGAAGCTGAGAGCGCCGACGAGACTAGATTATTCAATGATGAAAAATTAAGCCCTTCACAATATTTGAGTTACCTGGGTGATTTTGACGAGCAAGATATAAAAAGTGTTTTCATACATAACTTGATTAGTTCAATTATTTTTTAACTATTCCAATCAGCTCAGCTAGCAGAGAAAGTTTTTTTTATGTCTCAGGAGGTTAGAGAATTATTTTTGAAGCACAATGGGCAAAAAAAAACCATTTTTTTATTTAACTGTACTGGCAAAACAGCATGACACTGGACATTGATAGATTAGTAACACGATTCCCTGCTCTTCTGAATTCCAAAAATCATGCAATAAAACTTTTCTAAAAGGTATAAAAACTTTAATATCGAGATGTTTTGTATGATAACTTATTAAAAAGTGAATCAAAATTTTAATTGTTTCTAAACACTAATTTTTATCCATATTAAACCGATTTTATGACCACTTCCTCTTAGCTAATGAGTGTTTGGGATCGCACTGTTGTAATACATATTTAAGAAACTCGACCCCCCAAATGAAATGCTGAAATGCCGCCCCTGCTTCCTTGGTAGTCTTTCATTGATTTTTTTTTCTAAATCACGCTGTACAGCAGCACCTACCAGGCCTACTTTTATTATCTCTTGCCTCAAGATAGAGTACAGATTCACCTATCATTTGTACTGATTATCTTCTAATTTTTAATTTTGCCACTAATATCCTTTTACTTCTCACTGCCTCACTTCATTTTGATAGTTTCTCTACAGCTCATTCGGAAAATACTGATTAAAAGCTTCCCTCAAAACTTATTTTTATTTACTTTTTAAACGGCTGACTTTAATCAAAAGAAGAAATGAAAGTTTCACAGAACCCTTGATTGATCTCTTTGGAACTTCGAGTTCAGTGGAACACAATTGGCCCATCAGTCTGAACCCTTGCTTACTTCTCGAGATATAGTAATCTCAATAAAAAAGAAAAAAGGTTTGATTACTCCACCCCTTTGAGCTATTGGCATCAAAATCAAATCGACGCTTTTACCTTTTGAGAGGCTTACCTATGAACCAATTTTTGTCTGAATCCGCCAGTTACTTCTTGTAATATAGCAGTCAAGGATAACAAAGAAAACGTTCAATTGCTCCACCGCCTTAGAGAAATTGACAATAAAAACTAACGGGCACCAATTCACATGGGTACATATGTATACCAAATTTTATTAGATTTCATGCCGTAGTTTTTGCCTTACAGAAATTACATAACACCTGCCACGCACGCATATACAGACAGGCAGACATTTCCCGAAAATGGTCGAAATGGGCATAGCACACAACTCAAAACATGCAAATCCTTCTATATTCAAAAATTTTTGCAAATTGCTTACTTTCTAATACACATTAGATATAGAAAGTAAAAGGAGAGAAGTAAAAGAAAAGATCGAAGAAATTAAAAAAGGAAGAAAAAACGTGAGTTCATTTATTTTTACCTGAGTTTGTGGACATTTCTTGATCCTGAAGTTACTAAGCATATACGCAAGACAAACTTTCATTTCTATGAGGGCGAATCGCATGCCAATGCAATTTCTAGGTCCCGATCCAAAAGGCATGTAAGCGTATTGATCTCTTTCAGCTCTCTTTTCAGCACTGAACCTAAAAAGAAGCAGGAAATGTTATCTCTTAGAATGCTCAATACGGTGCAACTACAACCATTTTTAATAAGTGGCGGTAAAAGTTTTGTTTTAGTTTCTAATTTTACGTGAACTTGTTCTTGCCAAGATCGGGTCCTTAAGCCCAAAGTTCTTTTAAAAATCAACGACGAGAAGGGAACATTAAAAAAGGACCTCTTTATCTAAACCCATACAAGCTAGTACAGGACAGGGTGATGCCAAACCAGCTGTTACTGAAAATCTGCAGTTCAACGAACCTAAGCTCTATAGACTTAAATTAACCCGCTTTTTTATGCCCTTGTACCTTTCATTTCATTTTTCCAAGTGACTGGGATTAAAAACGACAAGTTTTAAATGATATTAAGCGTAAAACTGAGGAGTTGTTAAGAGTGCTTCTTAACAACTCAGTTTTACGCTGGGGGATGGGGTGGGGAGGGATTGCAGAACAAATTCTACTAACCAGGCGATCCATCGTATATTTGCCATTGCTACTCATAATAAATGCTCCAAGGTAATAATA
The DNA here is from genome assembly GCF_026930045.1 of Uloborus diversus. NCBI lineage: Eukaryota > Metazoa > Arthropoda > Arachnida > Araneae > Uloboridae > Uloborus > Uloborus diversus. The sequence continues at coordinate 110,638,899 of NC_072735.1, forward strand.
AAGGACAGTAGAGTTTCGAGAACTCGGTATTCGATAACTCAGCCGATACCAGAAAACTTGGCTAATTTGCAGGACGGAAAAACGACAAGCGAGAAGCCTGTTGCTCGCTCGTTCCAGATAACCCGACATTTTTATCAAATCGGCCACTCTTCAAATTACATTTGGCTGAGTTTTCGCGATTCTAGTGTACTATTGTGTTCACATTAATTGGGAGAAAGCTATTTTTGCTGACTTTCAGTTGATTGCCAGATAGCTCCAATAGGTCCCACTAAGCTGTTCTATCTATCGGTGTTTTGACGTCAGTTTTGACTGCTTAGAACTGGTTTTGAGGTAAAATTATCAACATTGAACAATTCTTCAGATTCTTTCTGGGAGAAGAGGAAGTAACGTTTTGCATTTTTTTCATTTTTGCACGCTAAAAAAGGATATAACTCTTAGAAAGTCAGCAAAGGTAATCGTACTTAACAGTCACGTATCTATAAAAAATACTACTTCTATGATTGATATTAGGAAATCGAGCTTTTCCGGTTGGCGCAGTACATGGTCCTCAAGGGCTCTTCGCCATTAAAACTAAATAAACCAACACTTAAAAATTCAGGAAATTTTTATGGTATATATTACTGCAAAACGCAGTGTTTACAGTATAGAAAAGATTGCACTAAATTGTACCGAAAAAAAATTAACGATTGCAGCGCCACACACCACGTGACTTACCGTGCAAAGCAGATAAAGCGGTATTTCCATTCACACAATGTGTCCCAACTGGTTTGGTGGTCAGCAAAGCCGCGTACCAATACGAAGGTCCAGAGATCGAACCTGCATCTCATTTAGTGTTTTTTAACTATCGCTTATTCTACCATATAATTTTGCTGTAAAAAATAGGATTTTACGGTAACAGTCACTGGAAACATGGATGCCATTACTTTTTACCGTAAAATTTTAGGATTCTTTTTTTAACGGTGAACCAACGAGCTTCTCCGGGCGTCTGAAGAAATGCATTGTAACTGAACCATTTCCTCTCGAAGAAAGGGCAAATGTGAAGGAGAAATGAAAAACTCCAAAATAGGATCAGTTCGTACTCTGAAATATCATTATTAGACCTACAAGAGCTAGCCATGAAGTATTTATTATCAATTGATATTGATATTCATTGTTCAAGACTGCAGCGGATAAATCTCACTTTGGGTTGGAAGAGAAGTTGTCAAAAGTTCAGTTTTCCTATGCCAACCATAGGATTTTTTTTTTACCCCCATGGATTTGTGCCTCAGAGTCCGATTATCTTCGGCATTGGTCCCTTCTAACTCACTAGCCGTTGCATCCCTATTTCATATACTATAATGAAAGAATTTAAAATGTGACTTTCTATATTCTCACTGAAACTAACTGATTTTTTTTTTTACTATTCCCAATTTCTCATCTACACTAGTTTCAAGCAGTCAAAACTTACATCCATGACATTAAGACAGACAGAATTGCCTAGGGAACCCACTGAAGCTAGCTGGGAAGTATGTTGAAAGACTCCGAAAAAATATCTTTGTCAATTAATTAGAACACTACAGTAGTATGCTTCAGAATGATGATTTCTAACACTTTGCGATGCAATATAAAATTAGTTTTCACGCACTTATTAGTGCGTAAAAAGTAAGTAATCGAAACGCTATGATAATGATGGCAGAGATGCCCATATTCTCGATGGTGGGCAATTTTCCCTTCCCTGACTTTGAATACTTAATAAATTTATATATGTGAGCTCGGCTTTTGTAATTCTTTGACGGGGTCTCTCTCTTACAGAGCCCCCACCAGGGATTCCAAATAGCTAGCCTACAAATTAGTCAAATTTTAAAAGTCTTAGCCAAATTCCGAAAGTTTTCGCCAATGATTTAACTTTAATAGATTTTAACATTGAACTTTTAAATTATTTTTAGAAATTTTTAATTGGAAAAACTAAGTAATTCTTTTATAAAATATACAATGCAAGTGCTTATATCGCAGCATACACTAAAGTTTCATAAACACCAATAACAATGCATAAGACATTGAATTCCCAATTTGGTGTTTTAATTTTTTTTTCTTTACAGAATTTCTAACTACTTTGAGGATCGAGAGAAAAAAACTTTTTTATGGAAATTTATGAGAATATTTTGTTTGCCAATGCTTATGCCGAATCAGAGTTTTTTTTTTTCGCCGAATTTACGATTTTGTCTCATTTAGCGTGGTGGCGAATGCTTAGCGTAGGCCTATAATATACATTAACTATGTACCCTTTGCCCCACCCCTCCTTGGAAAAAGTTAAAACGATGGACCTGGTGCCAGCTTAATAATTTGGAAAATACAGACAATACACGAAATATACTGGCAAACTACGGAGCATTTTAAGATAAATTATTATTTTTTTTTTTTTTTCAAGTTGTTTACGACACAATACGCATAGGAATTCATTAAATTTTCGAGAACTTTAAAACTCAACAGCTCACAATCCAAAGTGTTTGAACATACCTATCAGGATCAAATTTTTCAGGATTGGGGAAAAGCTTCGGATCCTTGTGCATAGCGCACGTTGGAATCGTTACAATCATATCCTTCGGTATTGTTATTCCCGTATCTCCTAGAATGTAGTCTTGTTCTGCAAGTCTTTCCAACCTGTGCGTAATAAAACGGAAGATCAGTTCTTACTTAAGAGTAACACACTGTAAAAAAATTAGTGCAACCTTACTCCATAAAATCGGTGGCAGCTTAGCTGCCTCCTCTGCTCTGGAGTAACTTAACTTATGTAACTGGTTTTCATTTACAAAAGTTACACGTCGCGCAGTGGTTCAAAACGACGATAAAGCGGGAAAAATTCAATAACTTTGAATACTTTCAAAAAATGCTATGGAAAATTGTTAAAATTGTTGTATGGTAATATTTATCTTCCTGCTTGCTGATCGTATTCACTGCGAAACCCCGATTTTACGTCCTCCGATCTACGTTTTCCCCGCATTTTACGTTTTTTATAATCAGGTCCCAGTTTTTCCATATATTAATAATATTAGTTTAACCCGGATGAAAAATTTGTTATTTATGAATTTCCTGCATTTTACGTTTTCCCATGGCAGTAAAAAAAAAGAGAAAAAATGTTTTAAAATTAAGCAACGAGTTTTCTTCTGTGCATTTTTAAACATAATCCACTCTTTCGAAAGTTAAACAGATGAAAACAGAAATGCTACTACCAAAGATAGTAAAAGTAGAAGATTGGACACTGCGTGAGTGTATTGCCGAGAAAACAACGACTTCTAATAATGATGGTATGACACAAAAGCTAACATACAGGGAAAGTGAGCACGCGTTTGGCGCCAATGTTGAATTGGAGTTTCTCGGAATTGGCTCAGAAGTTGCTTGGGTTGCTATAGCTTTTGACTCGGAATTCCAAGAAATAAGAGGGGCGCAAGGTTTGTTGAGGGGAACACATGACCACAGACACGACGGGATACTAATTACCACCCCGATGTTCGATCAATGATAGCAAGATAGTTTGTGATCGTTCTCTATTCCTGGCTTTTTTTTCTGAAGAATGGATGCCAGATGTGTGTAGCGGGCATTTGCTTTGTTGAAATCCAACTGTGCAGTTAAATTGCGTTTGGAAGAAAAGTACACTTGCGGAATTGATGGACTTTTTACTCACAAGCATATTTCACTTCTATCTTTTCTTCTAATATTATACATAAATAGTCCAAAAAATAAACATATTTAATTTTTCAACATTTTTATCGGATGGTTGTGAAAGCACATTCACCTCCCCCCTTAGCCCTTACTTAACCGTTGTGCAATGCATGCTGTAACTTTTTAGTTGATGAATTTGACTCCCATCTGCTCACTTTAATGCCTGTAAAAGAAGCGTTCCCGAAACTAAAACATAAAGCTGACGCGGAAACTATGACTTTTTCCAGTATTTTATTATTTATAGTCATGACAAAGCGAGTGCTTGTTTCTGATGAGATGAATTGAAAGAAATAATATAATAACAAAAAAAAAAACGACTCACGGAATGCAAATGTCACAAGAATATCTGAATTAGGGAAATTAAATTGCAACCATCTGATTAACTTTTTGCATTAGTGTTTGTGAAAATTCAAATTAAAGCGAAACATAACGAGCTGAGAAATTACTATAAATTAAAGAAAAAGATTAATACAACAATGACTAGTGATACACAGGAAATAATTGCAGAGTTTTAACTTTAATAATTTGTTGCCTGGGACATACATTTAAAAATCTAATTAAAAAAAAAAGATTTTGAATTCCAACAAATCATACAAAATTTATAAATAGGTAAAAATTTACATGAAAAAAAAAGTTTTTTCTCAAAAAATCTGACGTGATACATAATAATCTTTCAATCAATAAACATAATTGAAAAGTAATTTCAATTACAAAATGGTTTTCAAAAGTAAAAGAAGCTGCAAACAGTCAGTAAAAATTTTGCAACTACTGGTGAACAGCAAAAGTTGACTTTTATTCAGCTTTGTCTTGTGTGTGTGTGTTGAAATTTTTTTAAATGAATTTTTTATTTTTTTATGGTAAATTATAATTTTTAATTCAATTTTTGAATTTTTGTGTACATGCAGTAGAAAAACACGTGAAGAATGAATATATATATATATATATATATATATATATATATATATATATATATATATATATATATATATATATATATATATATATATATATATATATATATATATATATATATATATATATACGAGTATATATTTAAAGTCACAATTCCTTCCGAACAGCAAATAGCCGCTGAACATTTTAGTCATTGGAGTCCGTTTCATTAATTTCTTGTTGTATATTGGCACTTTTAATTAAATTGCAATTGAAATGAATCTAGCAGCAGATCCTATGCCCAATATTGTAGAATGAAGAACTTTGCTTTTATATAAATTGAGCGGTAGTATTCCTTAACGCCATATCCAAATGTATACCATAAAAATTCCTGGTATATAATTCTCTATAACAAAAGGATTTTACTCGTATGCTTTTGAAAAAAATCTTGTGATTCTCACAAAAGTGATTCATGTTAAAACTTTATTTAAAGTACATTCATATGAATACGAACTGAAATAAGATTAATTTTGATTATTGGCTCAATATGTAGTTCCAGAAAAATTCTTTAACCATTATTTTCTTGTAGCCCAATAGTTACTTCAATTAAAATGACATAACGAATCTCTCTCACCTAAGGAATCTTTGTCTAAGGAATGCCTAAGGAATCATTTATGTTGTAAGTAAGAAATACGCAATGAAAAAATAATCTAAATTTAGAACAGCAATCTTAGGAGATTCTCCTCAAATATTTTGATTATTAGCTCAATATGTAGTTGAAGAGAAATTATTCCACCATTATTTGCTTGTAGCCCTATAGTTACGTTGAGAGAAACTTCATAAAAGAAACCAGGTCCGGATATATAAGTTTTGGGTCCCCCTACAACAAAGTCTGTAGGGCCCTTTCCCAGAGGTTTCTCTTCTCTTTTTTTTTTTTTTTTTTTTCAATTTTTCGTTTCAATTTCTTAGGTAGTTGGGTTGAAAGTCTAAAAATTTCCAAATATAAGAAATCATAATAATAATAAAAATGCATTGAACTTTTTCAGAAATCACATTTCATTCAAAATTAACGGATGAATGATGAGTAGAATAATTTGGGTAATTTTTGAAACGTTGAACAAAGAAAGCTACGTGCTAATTTTTTAAACAGATAGAAACATTTCGCATGTGTTTTTGTTAAACAGAGAGAATAATATGGATTGCATTATATTTTTGAATGTTTAATATTTTTGATGTTTTGTAAGAAAAATAAACCGCATTTGATTTGTAAGAAGTTAATTTTTCTAATTATAGTAAATGTAATAATGTATGAATTAGAAATTTTATTAAGTACTAAAATTTTTAGAGCATGTTCATACATGAAACATTTGCTTGACTCAAGTTGATGACTACTGAAATTTCCAGAGGCGATTACTGTGGTCATTTAGCGAGAAACATTTTGAAGTAATGTACAAAATAAAAGAGTGTTAAGACTTCCCCCTTACCCCACCACCATTTTGAATTTTGTAATAAAAGTGGACATTGTTATTAATGCAGTACTTCTGCTTAATACTGTTATTAGTATTTAAATTATTGATCGCTAAATAAATGTGTATAAAATGAACACAAAGATTACAAAACATCATTTAAGTTTTTAAATAGTTTTGGGGGTAATGCTAATGCAACTACTTAATAATGAAAAATTCGAAACCGAACAGAAAAATATTGTCAAAACAACAAATTCGGCCTTCCAATTAAAACATTACATTTATTTGCATTATTAAAGGCTGTGAATTTAACAGATTTGCATTTCGTAACGTTTAAATTAATTAGAGCATGAATAAAATATCCCACCACTTTAAATTTTTTCTAATGGAGTTAAGCCTATCGAACTGAGTCAATCATAAAAATTAGCCAATAATAAGGATTTTCTTTGTCGTTATTTAATGTTTTAAAATCAATATTTTAAGACCGCTAAAATCTTCATTCCCGTGACATTTTCCTTAAATCTTAGAACGCTTTCAGTAAAATTTAACCATTTGATTCACTCTGTTTTGGAACATTCAAATGAAAGTATTAAATTACCCGATTTATTTTACTCTTTACTTATTACAAACTAGGTAGGGTGTCCGAGAAAAACGGAAAACATCGGATAGCGGTCAACAGAAAGAGCTTTGGAACCTCTCTGTTTAGTTACAACTTGAGTTACCCGTTTGTGGCAGAGAAAGCAACGTGCAGGGGCACGCAAGATGATTTTCTTCTGCTTCTCTTATGTTCTTTATTTTGCTCTTCTATCTTTTAAGGTTAGAATTACTGCGTGAAGGAAAAAGTGTGCATTAAAAATTTTTTTATTTATCGAACAGATTCTTTTCTGCTCAATAATGATTAAAAATGAGTAAGTTATGATATAGTGCTTTCAGTTGGTTGTGATTAGCATTCAATCAGCAATAGGTTTAAAAGAGTCTTGAGTATTTGAAATTTTAAACTCTTTTGCTTATAATATTCAATTTTATCTCTCTCACACTGTCTTTTTCTTTTTTATCCGCTACTTCTCGACCTAAAAAATTAATTTGAAAAAATAAGTAAATAAATAAATGAATGAAATAAAAAAATAATTTAACAAGACAAAGATATTAGTGTACAGACACGATATCGAATGCATAAGTATATGAAATGAACGGTTTTATCTCAAGATCTTTCTATTTTGATTCTTTGAAATCAGATTTTATGGTAATATATAATTTTTAATTTGATGTTTGTGATAAGCTGATTTGTAGGTTTCGTACATGCAGTAGAAAAACAGTGAAGAATGGGGGAAAAATACGAAATTAATAAAGTCACAATTCCTTCCGAACAGCAAATAGCCGCTGAACATTTTAGTCCTTAGATTCCGTTTCATTGATTTCTTGTTTTATATGGGCACTTTCAATTAACTCTTCATAAATTGCGCTTAAAATGAATCAGCAGCAGACTCGATGCTTAGTACTGTAGAATGGAGAACTTAGCTTTTATAATTTCACGTTTCATTCAAAACTAACGGATGAATTATGATTAGAATAAAATGGGTAATTTTTGAAGCTTTGAACAAAGAAAGGTACGTGATAATATTTTAAACAGAAACATTTGGCATATGTTTCTGTTAAAAAGAAAGAATAATATGAATGGCACATATATTTTTGATGTTTTCTAAGAAAACGAGCTAACTGCATTTTAATTTGTAAATATTCAAATTTTCCATTTTTCCAAAAAAAAAAAACTTTTTGACAGCAAAACACCTCTAAATTTCCGAAATTTATCAAAATTTCCCAACCCTCTTTCCGTTTTTTTTTTTATTTTTAAGCGTTTTTCTTTTAGTTTATTTATTTATTTATTTATTAATGTTTTTTATTTATTTATTTATTTTTAATAGTTATTATTATTTTACTAGAAAAGTTCTGTTCCAATGACAGACCACATACACACACAAACTGATTAAATAAATGAAATAAAATGTAAACAGAATAAAATAAAAGTAAATATTTCAAATTAAAAAAAATCAGGAATTTTTTAAATTTATCTATTTGAAGAAATAAATTTAGGAATCTCCCCCTCCCCCCCGAAAATTTTTTTTCATGGCGGAATTCGCGCCATAATTCCCCTCCCCCCCAGACCCCCGGTGGGCACCCCTGTTGTTCAGAATAAAAAAAGTAATAAGTTTATGATAATGTCAATCTGTGATAAAATCTCATTGTAAGTCAAACTTGAAATGCGTTAAATTAGTTGCAGCTTTTCTAACTTTAAGCAGCATATTGTAATAAAAATAACGCACTAATAGCAAATTATAGCAACCGAATTCGCTGTTTTATTTCAATAATTAATATTCTTAAGGGTGCTCTTCACTGAGAGTCTGAAAGATTCGGATCTAATGTTAACCTACGGGGAAAGTTGGAGCTTGTTTTACAAAATTCCTTTGAAGTTTTCGGGTCAATTTTTTTTCTGAGTATTTTTCTAGCCTATGTCAGTGTATTTTAGTTTTTATTTTTTTGATACGTCCATTCTTTGATTTTTTAAAATTCGAGAAAAAATGAATTTCTTCGAAAACGAGGTACTGTTGGACCTTTCGCTCTGTAAAAAAGCTGCAAATCGTGCTATCGAAATTTTAAGAACGCCCCAACACGCAAAATATTTCCACCTCTCTTTTGAGACTAAGTTTGAAATGATGCGACCATTTCTAAAAAAATATCGGAGTTCCAACCATCTGAAATATTTTCGAAAAAGCTCAATTTCTCTACTAAGCCACGCCTCTCACCAGTTCGTCCTTTCTTGGGGGGAAAAACCGGGTGAGGTGTATAAGATTTACAATCATTAGCGCAAACGACCGTTTCCATTTACTACTCCCCTCTTTTCCGGAGGCATTTTTCAATGAAGGAATGAATGACTGCTTTTGAAAGTGAATCCACATGCTTGGAAACATCTTCACGATTTGATTTGTGTTTAGAAAGGATATAGTTTTTAAAGAGTGCTTCTGAGATAATTCTTGTGAATTCTTGTGCTAAATGACCTCCTGAATCCAAATATGACCACCTTCTTCCATTCACACGTCCCGCTTTTTTGGAAATGTCGCCCGAAATTTTTTTCAGTTTTTGACAGTTTCATAGCCAGTATTTTTATCTGGAGGGAAATGGATCGTTATATTATACATTAATACTTTTCTGAGGGGCTAGAGAGGTGCTAAGTTTGTACGCAAGAACATATGGAGGAAATTGGTTAACTCATGGGGGGTATTACCACTTATTATATTTTTAAAATCATCAAAACCCATCCTTTTTTCTAGGGGTTTGTTTTACAATTCCCCCCCCCCCCCTTTTTTTGGCATAAAACCAGAGTATAGGACTAACACCTATAAACCCTATATCCGAAAAAAAAAAAGATTCACGTTGTAAATTTTAAAAAAAGGAAGTATCGCATTTTGCGTAAAGTTGCATCGCAGACCTTCAGTGAAGAACCTTTCCGTGTTACTCAAATTAATTCACGGATATAATTAAGATTAAAATGATCTTAAGTATGCTTGTAATATAGCATTAATGAATATTTCTATTTCTGGGGATGCACTACTCCCATTACTTTTCACTATATCAAGAAAGCATAAACAATGGAGCTGGTGCATTCAAAGAAAGATAAATATGTATATTAATGCTATTTTATAAGCAAATTTAAGGGTGCTTTTCGCTGAGAGTCTGAAAGCGTACGGATCTAATGTTAACCTATGGGGAAAGTTGGATGAAGGTTTTACAAATTCCTTTGAAGTTTTCATGTAAATTTTTTTCCGAGTATTTTTCAAGCCTCTGTCTGTGTCGTGTACTTTTTGCTTTTTTGAAATATCCATTCTTTGATTGCTTAAAATTCGAAAAAATAAATGAATTTCGTTGAAAAAGGTGGTAGGTACTGTTCGACATTTTGCTCCATAAAAGATCTGGCAAAATATTTCCAGCACTCTTTTGAGACTTTGTTCGAAATAATGCGACCATTTCTAAAAAAAAAAAAAACCGGGGTTCCAAAACCGTATTCCAGATACTTACTAAATATTTGGAATCTATTTTTGTCTATATTATACTATGTTACTACAAATGTAAACGCATAAAATGCTTTCCACAGCTCAACAAACATTTTTAAAAATAATTTCTCGAACCAAACTCGAAAAAAATTCTTTACAAGGTATGTACACATTGATCATGTAATTCATAATACAGTGAAATCCAGTAACAATGAACTTCAAAATCGTGACTGAAAACTTATTTGGTTGAAACGGGTATTTCCTTATACCGATATTCGTTGTAACAGGATTTTACTGAATTTTTCTTTTGAAAATTTTCTAAGGAGAAAAATTATACATACCTGCATTTCTTTAAAGCATGAATGAGTATAAAAAAATTGTTTTAAAGCAGGGGTGGGTTCCCAGGGTCGTGACCCCAAATGGGGTCGTGTAGCGTTTCTTATTCGGTCGAAACATTATTCCTACCACAGTATAGTTGGGGATGGATCGAATCTAACATAGCAGTTTTGTAATCTGATCTAACGTAGCTTTCACAATGTTGCCAGGTTAGGTCCACACCTAGCGATACTTTACTAACATGTAGGCTACGGGATCACAGGTCCTTTACTTGGTCAAAAAAGGGTCGCAACGTGCAAAAGATTGGGAACCACTGGTTTAAATTTACAGATAATTAGAGAACTGATGGGGGAAGGGGGAGAACACTGACCATTTTGTTTTAGACTGGATGAATACACAATGTTCTAAGAATCTTTCGGTAGTCGTGTTACACTGAAATTTTCATAAGCTCAGACAAATAATTTGTCTGACGTCTAAAACATTTCCCTGAAACCTAAGGTTTTTCAATTTTAGCCGGTCTTTATCTATATATATATATTTCTGTGTATGCATTGTGCAGTCGCACCTGTTCATAGAGAAATCTAAGGAACAAAATAACAATTTCGTTTATAGCCTCAATTTCGCTATAAAAGGTAAACAACAAGAAGGGAACTGAACCATAAATACAATATATACGGCTTGAATATTAGTACGAAAAACCAAATTTCTAGTTGAATTTTAATTCAAAATGTCAAAGGTGAAAGTTTTTTAATATCCTGGATAAAAAAACAAATACAAAGCCACAAGTTTTCAATCAAGCAATGCATTTTCTACACTTATAATTTGTAGTTCAACAAAAGAATTGTTTCAGATGGGTGGAAAAACTTTTTGTCTATAAGTAAATTCAATCCGTTCGTATAGGAATGCATTGAAAAAAATAAAAAATAAGTGAATAAAAAATAAATCATTAAAAATCTTGTTATCGAGTTACATTTCGTGTCGAAATGTAAGGCAAAGAATATTCATTTCAGCCTTTCACGCTTTCACATTTACATAAATGAATTTGTTACTCTATCTATTAGCTACTTCATGTACATTAACATTGTTTACATATTATTGACTGTTGATCAGGTACTCATAACCAGTAAGTGTCTTCACACTTCTCAGTTATACTCAAGAATCGCTTCTCGTTACTACTCCGGAAATCGCTTTTTTCGAAATGGACTTCACTATAACTTACTTACGTACTACTTATTACACATGCATTTTCTAGCCGCTTCAACGTAAAGTACTTCCTTCGCTCGTATGGTTGCCATTTTGAGGCGCTCATTACTTCTTTAGTCTCCTGCATTCATTTGGTGTACTATACGTTGTTCCAGTTGGAAGCGTGGTCGTCTGTGAGCTTACATTTTTCTGGGAACCGGACGAAGCTCGCAAATGAATTATCGGCATAGAAGAAATAACGTAAATGCTCGTCTCAAACTTTATGCGAAAAGAAAGAAAAATAGCGGAAAGAACTTGGCAATTTGGAGAGAAAAGTAAGCATTTCATTTATTTACTTATTTTACCCAATTTATTAGTTAATTATCAAGTAAAATATAATGCATAGAAGCAAAACCATAAAAAAGCATTACATACATATATATATATATTTTTTCTTTTTCATATTTCAGAAAAAAACAGAACTGCCAAAGCAACAATCCTGAGGGTGACATAGGAATTTCATCAGAAAAAAAGAATGAAGACCTACCATTCATTAGGTAGGCGAATAGTTGACATTCGATTTTTCATCAAATCTCTTCAAGAACTAAATGCACATAGCTCTCTTGGTTGCACGTTTTCAGACATGGATATTGTCTCAGAAAAAAGATGCGGTCTGAGAAGTGGCATTAAATTTAAATGTAAAATGTGTAATTTCACAAAATTGGTATGGACAGAGAAATCTCCACACGATAAAATGAGTATTAATGCAGCTGCCGTAACGGGAGTAATAGCAATAGGTGCAGGGCATTCAAATTTGGAAGAATTTCTTTCTGTAATTGAAATCCCAACGATATCCATCAATACGTTTCTCAAAGAGTATGACATTATATCAAAAGCTTGGGAATCAACTGCTTTGAAAGAAATGGAACTCGCTGGAATTGAAGAAAAAGAAATAGCAATCCGTGATGGAAAAGTAGACGCTGATGAAGTTCCATGTATAACAGTGATAGCAGATGGCAGCTGGGCAAAACGGTCATACAGATCAAACTATTCATCTTTATCAGGAGTGGTAAGTTATTTTTTTTTCCTGTATATATTTTATGCATTCTTCATTTTAGAAATTTCTTTTTCATAAATAATTCTAAAAATTAGTTCTAGAATCAAAAACAAAACAAAAAAAAAAAAAAACGCCTAAAATACTAAATATACAAGATGTATATGTTTTTATACTCACAATTTTTAATTGATCAAAACGAAAATGAAAATTTTACTTACGTACGTACTACTTACTTACGTACTACTTATTACACATGCATTTTCTAGCCGCTTCAACGTAAAGTACTTCCTTCGCTCGTATGGTTGCCATTTTGAGGCGCTCATTACTTCTTTAGTCTCCTGCATTCATTTGGTGTACTATACGTTGTTCCAGTTGGAAGCGTGGTCGTCGAAATTAAATTGCATATGAATTGATAAATAGCTATCATTTCATTTAGTTTTAATCAGCTTATTTTGTTAAATTGAAATGGAGGATCTCAAAATTTAATTTCTGTCTATCCACACATATATTGCTAAATCTATTCTTGAAGCTGTGACATTGATAAGTACATATTTGCGTTTTGATTTAGGTATTCTAACTTTTGCCTTTAAATTTCTGTGTATCTGAATATAAGTAACTTTTATGAATCTTAATTTAATCAACCTTCTAAAATTTAGCACTTTTGCAGATGTGATGTTTTGCGTAACACTCGCTACATGGACTATTTATTATTTTTAAATACAAAAACGTTTTTAAAGAAAGTTCGTACTTTATGGCATAAGAAAAAAAAATGAGATTTTTTTGCTGTTTAATTTTAATTGAATTTTAATTAGATTGATCCTGAGCATATTGATGTAGTTTCAGAGAAAACATTTTTAATTTTTAAATCAATGAAAAATTGTCACCAAAGTATACCCCATGACGGGGTAAAATGAGTCATCATACAAAAATGAGATGAATTTAATTTTGAGGTAGACCTGATTCTAAGTATATTGGCATGTTTACTGAACTTGTTAGCTACAATAAACATGCACGAAAGTGTCCTATCAAGCAATTTAATCTTCACACTTTAAAATGACGTAGCTCTAAGCTCTCTCCCTTTCCCAGATTAAAGTTTGCTCGTTTGAACAGCTTGCACACACTAAGTGAAATTACTGAAATTTCGTACTAAACTACTGCTTTGCACCTTTTGCATTTCATAGAGCATATAATTTTAAATCATGTATCTATTTTTAACTCAAATTTCATGTAAAAAAAAAGTGAAAGTTGACGAAAAAAATAGGTTAATTTGAAAATATTTTAATATTTATTATATGAAATATTATCGAAATTCTTTTGTCTAAAACGTAACTATTTAAGAAGGAAACATTTACCAATGTTCAGAAACAAATTTTGTCAGTTACATTTTGATTAAAAAAAAGGAATAATAAGAAAAGAAAAAACACTCTATGTAATCTCAAAATGTATTATGTAGTGATACGTTTTGCAATTTGTGCTTAGAAACCATAAGGATATGATTAAAATAAAGAGGGCAGCTTGCTTACACCATAAACATGAATAACATCAAGTATATTTTTTTATTCATTGACTCGAGAAGTTAGAAATAAAGATTTGACCAGTTTAAAAATTAGTAATTAATAAGTGACATAATTTACATTGCATATAATAACACATAGACATGTTAAAATATTTAGATATGGCTACAGTTCATGGAATATGGTGCTTTCATGACATAGATAGGCTAATTTCATATGATTACTATAGTCTCACTTTGTCACTTGGCAATTCCGTGTTTTCTGCTCTGGACAGGTAAAGGGCAGTAAATGTTTTTTTTTTTTTTTTTTTTTTTTTTGTATAATTTTGTCATCTGTTGTAAGTTGGCTTTATTGTACAAGACTGCTTATTTGGTTTTCACTGAAAAAAAAGTTGAATTTCAACATTTCTCTAATGTTAGTATTGAATCCAAAACGGCTTTCTTCAAATATCTCGAAAGCTCATTTCTGCAGATACTGCCGTTTACCAGCACACGGAAGTACAGTTTATCGAAGCATTTTTCCCAAAGATGCAAAAAAAATAAAAATAAAAAAAAAAAATTGACCTCTTGAATTCAAATTATGATTTTCGCAATCACGAGTGTGTGTGTATGTAGGCGTGTGTATTTATGTGTGTGTAGTGGGTATGTGTGTTTGTGTGTAGGGGTATGTGTGTTTGTGTGTAGGGGGTATGTGTGTTTGTGTGTAGGGGTATATGTATGTGTGTGTAGACGTGTGTTTGGGTCTGTGTGCAGGTATGAGTGTGTGGGTAGTTGTGTGTAGGTGTATGTGTAGGTATCTGTATGTATGTGTACGTTCTGTATGTATGCGTGTGCGTATGTGTTTGAGTATGTGTATGTGTTGTGTGTATGTATGTGTGTGTTGTATGTGTATGTTTGTGTGTGTGTGTACGTGCGTGTATGCATGCGTGTAAGTGTAGGATATTGACCTGAAAATAAAATGATAGCACACCAAAACAGTCAAATGAAAGCAATAAGCAATCGTGATTGCTCAAAAACGTATTGCACATTTTTTGGTCACCTATAATTATTTGAAAAAATAAAGTAATTGTGAAATCCATTGAAACGCTTTAATTTGAACAAAGAAAGGAAGGCGGCAATTTCTGCACTATGATCAATATAGTTCTAATACTTAGTTTGTTTCTGAAGTAAATGTTTTCAATGTGCAGTTAGTTCTGGGGGGGGGGGGGGAGTTACCAGAGATTGGGTTTTTTCGTGCTACTCGTAAGCACGATATTTATTCAGAAATAGAGTGGAGGAGTACGTCTTGGGGGTTTCCCCTGTAGAAATTTGTCAAACTTGTAGCTTTAAAAATGCAGTTTTAGATGATATTGTGCATTATATGAAGAAAAGAGCAAAAATGACTAAAAGGCATTCGTTCTTTTTTTTTTTTTTTTTTTTTTTTCTTCTTTTTTAATTCACCACGCAAATGAAATTGGTGGCCTCGAACATAACAGCTGCTCCACTTAAGATTTTTTTCCTCACACATTTTCAAGCAAATCAATAAAAAATGCAGTATACATTACAGGTATTTACAATGGTATCTTAACGTGGTTTCAATGTAAAATCATGTAAACCATTTCTAAAACTGCAGCAATGCTTTGTTCTAATGAAATTTGGAATAAATATGAACCAATATGTAAACAGGAGTTGGTTCAATTTTGGCGCCAATCGCTCCAAGGGGAGAGGGGCTGATTTTTCTTTTTTCAGCATATAAAAATAGTTTTATTAATGCGACAATATAAAAGATAAATTATAATAGACTGTCGTCTGCGCATTTCGCGTGATTTTAATTGTTGAGAAATGTAATTGGCGTTGCATTTTACTTAATATTCTTTGTTATTGCTTCTAGGCTGCCATTGTTGGACTTCAAACTAGGAAAATTCTTTTCTTGGGTGTAAGAAATAAATACTGCTGTATTTGTGCCAGAGCAGAAGCAAAAAACATAGCAGCATCTGAACACCACTGCTTTAAAAACTGGCAAGGTACATCTTCTGCGATGGAGGCGGATATAGTAATCGAAGGATTTTCTAAAAGTGTAGAAATGCATGGGCTGAAATACACAAGTATCATAGCAGATGGAGACAGTAATGTTTATAAAAGAATATTAGATACTAGGCCGTATGATTCAACTGTCCAAAAAATTGAGTGCAAAAACCATTTGATTAGAAACACTTGCAATAAATTGAGAAACCTTGCAAAAAATAGCAGCAGTGGTTGCGTAATTGCGAGAAAGCAGTTAGGCAATCACATTTTGCGCTTACAGAAGGCGATAATCATGGCAATAAAATTTCGAAAGTCAGGAAAAGAACCGCTACAAAAATTGATTCGGGACCTCAAGAATGATATTATCAACATCCCGTATCATGTGTTTGGCAGTCATGAAAATTGTGCAAATTATTTTTGTAACGGGACAAAAAATGACCCAAATTTAATTCCTTTCATGAAGGACAAAGGGATTTTGTACAAAATTATGGATATATTCGGTGATTTATCGAATCATGCAAATAGCTTATTGTATGACGTAAACAACAATGCAGTTGAAGAATTCAACAGCATAGTTGCAAAATTTGTGGGTGGGAAGCGGGCCCATGGCTTTCATTTGAATTTTGACGTCTTGGATTTAAATTATGTTTTTTGCAATTACGAATTGTGGTAGGACCCTACTCGTTGGGTTTCTTATTTCTACAAATGGTTCCTATCCGAATCATATATTTGTTAAAGTCATGATTTGAATACAAGACGTCTACATTCAAATGAATTCCAGGGGCTGGATGCTGGACGTTGTTGACTGAATGCTGTTTTTGTCTGAAAAGTATTGTGTAAAATCGAGAGGGTTGGGAATAAGTAAAGTCGCTGGCGGGGGACATGAACTTCACCGCCCAGGAGGAGAGACATGCTCGCGAAGACACGTGGAACAGACGAGTTCGCATTAAAAGCATAGAAAAATAAAGTCGAAAGAACATCAATTACGGATAAGTGAACACAATAAGCAACCGTGGTCGCTCAAAAAAAGAATATATTTGGTCTTGGCCAAGCAATAATAAGGTATTCGAGGGCGAATGATTGGTATTAGTCTCACGCAACTTTGCGCACATCTCTTAACTTTTGTTGATTTTAAAGGTTAACATTTATTAATATAGAAATTACACTATTTTAATGTACAAACGTGCAAATTAAATTACACTTGTTTCGGGGTTACTAAGAACATCTTTATAAATAGAGATAGATACATGTGTTTCTGTCTTTTACATCATTCAAAAAGCTTTATTGGGCCTGACAGATTTCTTTTCCACGTTCTAGAGTTATTTGAGTTACCCTAATTTTGCTAACAGTTTAAAATTTCCCCGGAAAGTCGAGAAGAGATCAAAAAAAAGAAAAATTAGAAAAATTAGAGCAACAAATGTTAGTACACTCAACAATTTATAAATTCTGCTTCATGAATACTTTTATACAAAAAGAGAAAAATTAAATTGAAATATTTTTTAAATTTAAAGGATAGTATACTAATGTGTGTGATTTGCAAATGTCGGACTATATTTTCAATTCTAATAATTTTTCTGAATATAAATTATGTATGTAAGACATTGTTCACGTTCTTACGAGCAAACAATTGACGTAAGTAGGGAAAAAGCGGATCCGGAAATATCCCGCGTAATTGTTACGATTGTTTGCAGCGTTAGAAATTACTGCTGGTCCACTGGTCAGAGCCGGCCTTAAGCCGATTAGAGCAACAGAGCCCAATGGGGCCCCGCGCCAGCAGGGGCCCCGCTCTAAAAAAAATTTTTCTTTAAAATAAATAGGAAAATAAAGTGAATAAAAAGTTGAAAATAAACTTAATATTAATTATCATATGCTTAATTGAAATTTAATTTGTTTGTATGGAGCTACTTTCAGTGCGATTAAGGGAATAGGGGGAATTTCCTGAGGCTTTAAGCATTCCTATTAAAGTTAGCAAATGTATATCCGAAACTATTAGTTTCAAATAAGTTTCCAGAAGAAAAAAAATAAAACATATAGCCAGTTGAACATTTTTAAATCCATATCTAAGGCCGTACCCGCAGTACCCTATAACTTCTGGTCAAGAAAAAGCAACTAAGTAGTAGGGAACAAAAGTACAAATTTTTAATGATTATCAGCAATTAATACGGTTCGCAATAACGTAAGGGTAAAGGGTCCCTATCCCAAGATCTTACTATCACATGGGAAATGCGGAGATTTACCCGAAATTTCAGGAATTTCCAAAGCTATCTTTTTAATTTATTTCATTTAAATATTGACTTTTAAAATTGACTTACTTTCTTTATTTGTGTTGATAAAAAATCTTAAAACTCAGCAGCAAGGACAATTTCTTTAAAACAAAATTAACACTAACGTAGGTACAATTCTGAAAAATTAAATAAATAAATGATAAACTTCAAATACTGATTGTTTAATAAGCGTAAAGCATCTCCATAACAATTTTAAAGAAAGCAAATTGCCATTCTTCTTCTAACGTTTAAATACACATAGCCTGGAATTTGGTTTCTATATCTTCAAGGCCAAAAAATTTCTCGGGACAGCCATCAAACCCTGAAATATCTCTTAAAGTGACTGAAGATGCGTTTCGAAGACTTCAATTTCAAAAAAGTCAGGAGAAGGCTACTCAAACGTCCACTCTTACCTCAACTTTATCACAAAAAACTGACCAAAATTATATTATTCAGTTTTCAATTTTAAAGAATTTCCAAGGGAGGAAGATTCATAAATTTCACGACCCTCCTCCCCCTTCTTCTCATCTAAAGTCTCCAAAGGTAGCCTAAAACAGTGTTTTTAAGATTTAAATTTTGGAATACTTCATGAGGAAGGCCTCTGAAACCTTTTTTCTAACTAATGACCCCTTTCTTTAGCATCAGCACAATAGCTTAAAATTTCTCTTTTAGAAAATACTACCACGAGAAAACCCTCAAACCCTTCCTTCCCATGGATAGCATAAAATTAATTTCAGTTTCGAAAAAATTATGGGAGGAATCTCCTCCCTTTTTCTCTATTGCTACCAAATAGGGCCGAAAATTTAGTTTTTAACACTTCAAATTTTAAAATTTTTCGAAGAGTCACTGAATCCATTAACATCATCACTGATAATCTAAAATTGCGCCTTAAAGCCCTCGAGTTTGAAAGTTTTTCGCAGAAGATCACCAAATTCCTTTCTTCTCCATTTTCATCAAACATCACCTAATTGAGATCAAAATTTCTGACAGGAGCCCCTAATTCCCTATCGTTACCAAAATTAATCTAAACTTATCTTAAGTTTTAAAAATAATTCGGTAGGCAAGGAAACTCCGCCTCTTCCCATTTCCCTTCATTTTACACAAAATTGTCCAAATTTACGATTTTAGACGTCTGCTTTGAAGATTCTTCCGGGGACCTTGGGTGGTTTATCTGACCTATAACATCCTCCCCTCCCCAAAAAGAAAAGAAAAAACTCATTTCCGTACCGAAACTGCGTTTTTAAACTTCAATTTCGAAAAATTTTCAAGAAGAGCTCTGCCATTCCATGCAATTCCGTTCCGCTTCTTACATCTCAAATACGTCTGGTTTTTTGCATGTAGACTAAAATTGCTTTTTTAGAACCGATAAATGTTGGTGCATTTTCCTTTTCCGTCTAAGCTATAAATTGCGCACATAGGTGGCTCGCACGAGATGGATGGGGGAGGGGGGGGGGCAACCGTTCACTCACTTCCAACGGTGAAGGGGCGTTCCCCTCTTCTCAAAGTTGTACAATAATGATCGATAAAAAAATGATTTTTTTTCTGGGTGGGTTGATTTATTCCACGGAAATAAATAAAAACTAAAAATTCCAACTAAATGGACTTTTCTCAAATTATTTCACGTCAATCGAACTTTAAATAGGAAGAGGGAAGTCTACAGTGGCCATTTGGACAGGTTTTGGAGGCCATATTCTACATTTTCTGGAGGTAATTTAATCAGTCATGTTAAAATCCCATAATATCGTCCAGTTTTACAAAAAAAAAAAAAAAAAAAGGAAGAAAAAATCAGCATCAGGTGCGCCGTTCCCTAACCCCACACTTCTTTTGACCCCACAATTTTCTCGTGCACCAACCGCATGTGATTGGGCATAAAGATTCACAGAGCTACTTTTCTTACGTTTTTAAATTTTACACTTATTTTTGGGGCCATTCATTCATTCATTTCTGAAGAAAAAAAGAAGTAAAAATCAAAAGTAGAAATTTTAAGGAAGACGGATAATTGCGACAGTTTCGAATCCTTGGCTGAATATGAAAAATCAGTTGGCACTTTTCCAATTTGTACAACCATTCTGTAAAGGGCCCCGCCAGATTTCTTTAATGGGGCCCCGCATCTGCTAAGGCCGGCTCTGCCACTGGTCCCAGACCAGTGAGACCTTCCTGGGACCACCATTAAAAAAAATAATTGGTGGTCCCTGGGACCACTTACTGTTGTATATTTTTTATCATACTCTGCTATAAAAAATTCAAAAGCTTTTGCCTAGCCAATGTTTAGTCAAACTGTTGGTTAACTTCTTTTACAATTTATTTTTCTTTTCAAAAGTTTTACGTAAGTTTAAATCATACATTTACATTTTATTCAATATTTATCACACTTAGAGGGGAAAATAACGTCCTGAAACTAAGTAAAAATGATCAAATTAAATTCAAATTTTTGGTAGCCTATTTTAATGGTTGTTTTAATGAAATTTGTTTTCATACTGTATACTTCGCAAATTTAAATGTTTATTGCCAAACTTTGCCAAACAAAAATCTTAAATTTTGAAACATTCAAGTATATTAAAAAATTCTCATCAGTATAAAAATGTGCTTAAATGTGTTTCGCATTGTTATTTAATATTATGTTTACCATTTTGAACAGTTAAGTGTTTTATTTAATGTTTAATCAATGAGCTAAAAATGAAAAAGTTACATTTAAAATAACTGAACAAATGCAATCAGCCTAAAGTGCAAATCATTTTTGATACAAACATATTTAGTGTTAAACCTAAAGCGGACCAGTGATGTTTTTTGAGGACCAGTAGGATTTTTTACTGATTTCTAACGCTGGTTTGATTGATTGGAATAATTTGCATCAATGAAAGCTTGATTGAGTGCAGCTATCAAGTTTAGGACGTCGTTTGCACGAAGCTCTCAACTTTGTGCGGTAATAAAGAGGTTTCATTTAATTTCGAAATGCGAGCATGAATGAATTTTCTGAAACTTGTGCTTTTAGCCGTTGCTTTTTTCACGATAGTATCTGCAGAAAGGAAAGCATTTCTGATTATTGTTATTATTACTATTTTGAATCGCAGAAAACAATGCATAACTAATGTAACCAAAAATTGAAAACCATTAGAAAAAAAAGAACTAAGAAGAAAAAAAAATCAAAAAAGTTTTTGAAAGTTATTCTATTCCTCCTAACATTTTGCATTTGAATAATTCGAAGTACATTGTTCCAAGTGTACTGCAAGTAAACTGTCCCTGTTGCTCGAGTAATTCCACCCACGAAATGTATTTTCAAATGTTCTCAAACATCATATAACTGCCTGCTTCGAAAATACACTTCAATAAAAGACTTACCAATTACTTATTATTGTAGCCTGTTGTACTTTTCGTTTGATGCGTAAAATATTATTATTATTATTATTATTATTATTATTATATTTTTCTTTTTTTTTGAAAAAGACTTTCAAATTTAAGAAGTATATTAATTATTTAGTCTTGTGTATGCTGCTCTAGTCACCATGCTGATTAACTATGTTTTAGCGGGATGATTTGTTTACTGATAGTAAACAAATGCAGCCCTGCGCATGAAGAATCACCGGAAAAATATAAATAAATATCTAAAATATTAATTGATTAATTAACAAAAATGTCAGTTCAGCGTTGCTTATCCTTCATCATCGAATTGCAGAAGTATTCCTTTTTCGACCATATATATATATATATATATATATATATATATATATATATATATATATATATATATATATATATACTAAAAATAGCGGGATCCCCCCCCTCTTTGAAATGTAACCATATCCTAATCAGAAATTTTTTTCTGATTACGCCATTTCTGCCGTCCTCCCAATAATTAAAAATAAAATCAGCATGGTTCCACCTCTTGACTGTAAATATCCGATAACCGATATGTAATCATCCCTCCTCTCCCCTCAGCCGTTTTTTCCGGGACTACACCACAGTTTTACACTAAGCTTTTACCTCTTATATTTTTCTTTTTTTATATAATCATATCCTAACGCAAAAAATTGCATTCTTTAATTAAACTTCAGACAAGAAATGAAGTAGCTTTATGAACGAAATAAGATTCGGACGTGGTAATTGAGAACATCGTTTTAAAAAAAAATATGAAGACAATCGTTTTTCCTGTTCAATTTATGATAAATTTTCGTTTCATTCATCAATTTTTCATGAATATAAATTCTGGGAACGCATATCCAAAAAACAAAACTTTTTCAAAAATTACCGCAGATCCGTTGGTACTGACTTTATTTTCTGTTCTGCTCAACCTTCGCGTCGGTACTGTTAAAGTGAGGTTTCGGCCGCCAGCTAATTTCTTTGATTGCTCTTCACGACGGGGGTCATTTAGGGGATCCTTTCCCTCCAGAACAATGACAGCTGTGACAGGTCACGTGTTCCTGCCTTACATCGATTACCGTCCACTCCATTGGCCGTTTAAATGTCAATCACTTGATTCAAGTTCACGCCCTTCGTTCAAGGAAGAAAGCCATTTACACCCTAACTTCAATGTTTTCTCTCACTGAAGAGCAGCCGCATCTAAGACTTTTAGTTTATAGCTTTTTCACATTCGCGAACAGATGAGACAGTAGATATTTTCGGAATCTTATTTTACAAACAGCTACTCTCTTGTGCTTGACGACACCCCGCTGGCGACCCTCCCTCCGAAAAACGGCTTGAGGCTTAATTACTTTCACCACCTCCAAAGACGCGGACGACACAGCGTAGCGAAAAGAGCAGCGCTTCCGTATTGGCGACGTATTGCCTCTACAACACCTAAACGCGACTTTCGCCAAAATTTTCACGCCAATCTTCTCCTAAATGTTGGCTTTTTTGTCATAATGTTCGTAACCAGTCTTCTCCGAGAAAAATAGCATAGGATTATGCTACAGTGTCCCGTCTGGATCCTCTTAAGTCTGTGCTACTACTCCATCCGGGTAGCCGACCTTATGGACTTTTCGGTCGCCAATGAAGATGAACAAGAAGATGAAACACAACTCGTCTCTTCTTTCAATACTGCATTTAAGAGCTTAATAAAATAATAGTTTAAAAAACTAAAAAAACACGCTTTCGTAGCAAAATGAACTAAAAAGTGAAAAAAAATCTTTGAATGATTATTTATGACCAATCACTTAAGTTTAATGCAATACAAAAAAGCGTGGGGTGCTGTCTATTTACATTTTTGCTTGGACAACAAATGGAAGAAATTCAGGACAACTGATAAGAAGCCCCAAACGCTTTTTCGTATTGCATTAAAATTAAGTGATTTGTCAACTACTATCATTCAAAGATTATTTTTCACTTTTCAGTTCATTTTGCTACGAAAGCGTGTTTTTTTAGTTTTTTAAACTATTATTTTATTTTTCTGTTTTTTGGTCTTATGTTGGAGAATTATCAGGCGACGAAATTATTTATAAAACGAGTGCGAGGTAATATCTTAAAGTTAAGACCAGGGCACCCCGATGGGAAGCTACTGTGAGTCATCGACGTATGTTTGCGGAAATCATATTTATATTACTTTGAAAATTTGAGATGCATTTGAATAAAAGTTTTGTTCAACAATGGTCTGATCAGCAATGAATTTCCAATTGAAGGCTCACCTAAATTTTTGCATGAAATTAGTTAAAAACAATTATATTTCATGTTCTAATTACCTTGGAACATTGGAACAAATTTTGTCTAATGCAGAAAAATTAAAGGATTTTGTAGATATTTTTAAATAATTTTTGCGAGCATTTTTTAATGTATTTTTTTGAATTTTCCCTTTTCACATTGTTGGATTTATGTCAAAATATTGAATAAAATTGAAGGAAACTAACAATTAAAAGAGTTAATTAATTAATTTAATTATAGAATATTGCATTGTCATCGGGTCTGAGGTCCCGTGCCAAATTTCCAAAGAATCCGATCGCAGGAAGTCCCCGAAATTTGAGCTGCAAGGTTCCGTTACAAGATACATACATACATACATACATACAGGTGAAGCTAATAAAAGCGTGTTAAATAATAGTGAAAAAGTATTTTCTTTATCATAAAGACCAGGAAAAAACTTCGCAAAGTATTTCAATTTTGGAAGATGCTGTGATTTAATGACTCATTATTACTGACTTTTTTCAACCTAAATGCCCGGATTCTTAACTTAAATGTGTTAGAACTATCTTAATTGGTATGTACAATAATGTTGTTTTCGTAAAATATCGCGTTTTTACCTTTCATAATCGTCATCGTAGCAACCTTTATTATTATTTTTGTTTCCTTATTTAATTTTCGTTTTCTATACATTTCCCGTATTTTACGTTTTCCCATATTTTATGTTTTTTATTTGAATATACGTTTTCCCATATTTTATGTATTTTATGTTTCATTCATGCCACTGAGAAACATGAAATCTGGGTTTCTCTACAGTTCAAATTCATTTCTATTTTTAGCGAAAAATATAAATTAAATCAGTTGTATGCCAGACGCAAGGTTTATTTATTGCAATTGATACCCTCGAACAATATTTTCTGGCAATGTTGACAAACTTTGAACAGCTTTATACTGGAATGATTTCGAAAAGGAAATCAGAAATTTTAAACGTTTTATGATTTTCTAATTTCATTGTTTTATGAACAGAATAGTTATTCAACTTTTACCGTAAACCGGGGTTACTTTGATACAGGTTTCACATATTTTGTATTGTAGCATCCTCAGTTTTCAAGATATTTCAACAATTCTTGAACCAAACGATAGCTTAACATCTCAGCTTTAAATTGCCGTTTGAAATTCTTCGATACATTGAATAGGGAGGGAGGGGGGTCATTTCTTTTTTAAATTACTGTTACCCAATCATCCGGGGCTACTTTGTAACAACGTGTTTTCTCCATCTAAAACGACTGTTTCGGTAGTTTGTAATAAATTTACCCCATCCAAAAGATAGCCTGAGTTTTTTTTAATAACAAAATTCAATTTTTCCATTTTTTTGGGTTTAAAAAGTTGGTTTTAAATGAAAAGTGGTTCTTAAGTCACGTAGAGTGGTTCCTATCACTCTAAGCATGCTCATCTAGCAGGAATCAGGTTTGAATCAAACTAAAAAGAGAGAAATTCATAGGAAACTTTTTTTTTTAAACATCAGTTGAAAAAAGCTTGAAATCACATCAAACGTGTTTTTTAAATGTAAAACCACAGCCATCGTAATGTTTTTCTTCATTTCGACAGTAAAAAATATCAAGGTAACTACTTGATTAGAATAAAATAAAACTTGAATTAGAACTTGAAAAGAATAGATTCAAAAATTAGAAACGCTCGAAAGGAAATTAAGAATAAGGCACAGAAATCACAAAATTTTTAAAATAAATGATTCACATGAGATCTTTCTCATATCGTGAACATTATCCAAGGTGCACTCACAGCAGTCTTTGATCTATGGCTTCAAGTCAACTGAAAACAGTGCATTCTCTCCAGGTATGATCCTTGGGATTCGAATCCTGCAGCAGATGCGGCGAGATTCAGAATTCCCCATGTATCAAAGTTACCCCTTCAACTTGAGTTGTTTTATGTTTTAATTCATAGTAAATCGTAGAATTGAGTTACAGAAATAAAAAAAAGACAAAATCATCTTAAATAGTTGTGTAATCAGAAAATAACTCGCCCGAATTCAAAAGGTTGCTCAGTTGGTGCACTGTAATAAAAATCCGGAAACGTTTCTGAGTATATCGTGCAGCTGCGGTTCATGAAATTTTCAAAAACGTTTCTGTATATTTCGGAATTCTCTTTCTATAATGTCCAGAAACGTGTCTGAGTATTTCGGAATCCTCTTTCAATGTTTCTGAGTATTTTGGAATACTCTTTCTGTAACTTTCAGAAACGTTTCTGAGTATTTCGGAATCATCTTTCCGTAATTTCCAGAAATGTTTCTGAGTATTCTGTGCAGCTGTAGTTCATGAAAGTTTCGAAAACGTTTCCGAGTATTTCGGAATTCTCCAAACAATTTTCAAAAACGTTTCCGAGAATTTCGGAATCCTTTTTCCGTGATTTTTTCTAAAATATAATTCTTTACTATAGTATTGCATACCATATCAGTTTCAATTCTTTCATATCTAAGAGCAATGAAACAAGCAATTTTAGAATCATTTGTGGATTTTTTTTTCTGAATTTCTAATGACAAATAGCATGGTTAACAGCATAACATATGCAATTTATAAATTTTTAAAAATTTCTGAAATAATATAGTAGTTTCATTCCTAATCACAAAATTGTCAGGGGAGGGGAGGGGAGGGGGGTGCTTTCTCAAAAGTGGGATTGTTTGTTAAGGGGGTCCGGGACACATTTTGAAAAAATTTTTATTATGTACTTTAGAGTTTTGAAATTTTTTGAACTGATTCATCATTTATTTAATAAGCAAAATCATAACATAAATATGAAAAAAAATTATTTTTTTATTTAAATTTAATTAGTTTTTTTCAAAAAAATGGGGTTGCTTTAAATTGCTATAACTCAAAATATTGTTGGTCAATTTTCAATTTTTTTCAAAAAAAGTATGCACAAATATCTAAGCTTTAATTTTTATTCGGCGATTTTAAAAATATTGATTCAATAAAAAATAAAAAATATTTGAAGAAAAATTTCGAAAAATTCGAAGATACTTTTTTTAAAAAAAATCATAATTTTTGCAGTAAACGTTTTTTTCAAATTCGCCGAATAAAAATTAAAGTAAATTGCTTGAAAAAGATATGCTCCAAGTTTCATTACTTTATCTCTATCGGTTCCTGACTTATAAGAGCTTGAATGCAAGAAATCGGGAAAAATTGCATCATGGAGAAAAACGCGTTTAAAGTTTCAAAGTTATGTACACATTCGTTAGATGCATGCAACAAAAATAACTATAACTTTCGTTCTATTTAAGGTAGAAACAAGATTCAAACGTCCTCTTAAGCAGAAAAAAACGGAGCAATTTTTCAAATTATAAAAAAAAATTGCAAAATTTGAGGATTTTTGTGTCCCGGACCCCCTTAAATAATCTTAAACTTCAGTTTTTCTCTCAATATTTTCAAGACAAAATTATCAACATATTGTATTTTTGATGCAGAACTTAAAAACATATCTTGTATCAAGCTTGATAGCTTTTATTTTCGAATAAAATTTGACAGAACTTACCTACCCTTCGCGTTCCGGAATTCGTTCACCTCAAGTCAATTTTTCTGACGTACAAAGTGTACCGAAAAGTACCAACAGAGAAATTGGTGAGGTAAACTAATGTCAAGGATTTTTTTATTGTCAACCACATTTAGCAAAATGAATAAGCACGTGAATTAATTGCATAACTATGTTGCTTACTAATAGATAACTGGGTCATTTTCTAATGGTATAAATATTTTTTAAATGAATGAATAAATTATAATAAAAAAAGATAAATAATACTGGCACATTTTTTGTGAAGCATATTACAATACTAGAAAACATTTGCATTACCATATTTTTAATGAATTAAACAATTGATTTTTTTTTCTTTTTGAACCAAAATGTATGTAGTCCATCCAAGTATTTCGAAATAACTTTTCTGTGATTGCTTCTCAAATATAAATCTTTTTTCTTTTGCATAATTAATCAGTTTCAGTTGGTTACAACAAATAGTACACTGCGCACATAGGTATGTAGGATAACTTTAAATTAATTCGATAAACCCAAAAACAGTTACAATTGGAGCCTCATCAAATGCAAATCAACAAAAATATAAATGTATATAACAACATGTTTTAAAATATTCATTAATACTTACAAGTGAACATGAGCGAAAGAAAATCTAAGTACCTCCATTACAACTGAATAAATAATCCAAAGGGTTTCGTTTCATTAAGTATAAACGTGTTGAAACTATTCACGCTTGAGCACACAATATATATCTAATTATAGTAGCACTGGAAATTGTAAAGAAGCAAAGGTTATTAACTAACTTAATAGCTGCGTACATCGTCTAAAAAATCAAAGGCAGTCCAAAATGCAAAGGCGTAAAAT
Organism: Uloborus diversus; assembly: GCF_026930045.1. Classification (NCBI taxonomy): domain Eukaryota; kingdom Metazoa; phylum Arthropoda; class Arachnida; order Araneae; family Uloboridae; genus Uloborus; species Uloborus diversus. The sequence continues at coordinate 110,667,368 of NC_072735.1, forward strand.
TAGTTTCCACACATTTTGCTACTCTCTAGACATGAAATAACAAGCAATCCAATGCTAAACAGTTGCTGACTGCAGCAACCATAGATAAGAAAAAAATATTTCCGACTCATTGGCGCTCGTGTTGGAAGGATGAAATACGTTTCGAAGCGTTGCGTCATCACTTCCGCTTCTAGATTTCTTGAAATAACAAAAAGCTTTCTGAATAATGAAGAGTTCGCTATTAGATGAAGGATTCCTACTATTTCGGAAACGTTCCCGATATATCCAGAAACGTTTCCGAAATTTGTTACAGTGTGGCACCAGAAGAGGTTAGGACAACAAACTGAAAACATCACACAACTGATATCACGGATAACACATAAATCAGTGTTGCCAAAACCAATTTACCGTTTCAATCAATTGGCGATGTCAGCGCACTCTGAAAAGTGATTCTCGAAACCCTGAGACCACCAGGGGGTCGCCAATCGTAAAATTAAGCCCGCCAGAACGGTTCAAAAATAAAAAAACAGGTTTTTATAAAGTTACCCCGTCAGTCTAAAGTAACCCCGGTTTACGGTATATAGAATTATGTATGCGTTTTAAAAATTTCTTTCTCATATGTATCTTCTTTAAAGCCATACTAAACGGGTCCGAAAATTGTTATTTTCAGGTTACTACTGCATTGCATGTAGAATAATGCTCCGCATAAAGCCGTAACAACGTAAATCTGCTTAAAAAATCCTCTATATCTATTGATGAATGTTTCAAGAGCTCCAACTTTCGGAAACAGTCAACAAATGTTTTTAGGCTCTCCTGCAAAGTAGTAAAACTGTGACATACGTTAGTCTGGAGAATGTCAAATTTGATGATCCATCTCTTTGATAAAAAAGCAAATTACCTCCGTCATACCGTTACGGGTTATTTTCTAGTTTACGATATAGGTGTTTGTAAATAGCGAAAATCAAACAAAACTACTGCCACGACTGCAATGGCAGGTGGTCGCAGATAAATTGTTGTTGTTTATTTACAGGAAGGATTAAACTATGGATATATGTAAATTTTAGCCCACCGGAAGCCGCCGATAAGAGTATATTCAACAATATTTTTCATTATATTTTTTAGAAAATCATGTTTTTTTTATTTCAGGCAGTTTTCAATTTTGATGAATTTTTAATTTTTAACTATGATGTAATATGCATCCTATAAGTGTAAAAAACCAATCAGAAATGACGTTTATTAAATTTTACTCCTCCTTATTGAACGAATGAATTAAAACTGAAGTATAAGGCGTACATCCGAAAAAAGTAAAAACATAATTGTTCAACAATCTTGACTTATTTTTGTAAAAACAATTTTTTTTTTCAAAAAACTCTTATAGAGTAAGTTACTACAACTCAAGGGCTAACTACCAAACGGCACGAACTTGAGGGTCACGGATTTGGATACAATTCTAGATATAGGTCAAATCCCACTAGATATGAACCCCGGTAAAGCGGTTTGACTGCATAGGCCCTAGTTTGGCTGCAACGGGGGTCCAAAGTTGCTAATTTTGACCCAGAAACGCAATGGAGTTTCTTTTAGAATGACCATTTTGACTTCTTTTTCTGCTATTTTACTGCAGTATGAGCCATTTGCATGCACTTACCTTTGAATTAAATATGTGGAATGCAAATTTTTAATAAGTAGTTCTCAAATTAAAATTGGATTGTTCTTTTAAACTCAATAACTTGAATGCCAAAATGTTTCTATTCGTAATTTCATGAAAAAAAAATTCAGTTAATCTTATAATTTGAAATAAAGTGTTATTTAAAAACATTCATACCAAAAACACCATAAATTGTGGGGGGAAATGCAGTGTACACTAAGGTGAAAAAAGTTTTCCAAATATACGAAGAGGGTGAGAAAGGTGGTAAGCCACCAAATTACGATTGGAAAATTTGGAAAAGACGTCGGAAGATGAAATATTTAACAGGATAAAATTAATTTTAATGCTTTGAAGTTAAAATAAATTACAAAATGTATCAAGTTACAGTAAAATTTCACCGGATATAGTTTTTACAAGTGGAAAAATGAAAAGTTTCATCATCAAAATAATGGTTAAAGCAAGCCAAACGCTTACATCAGCTACAGCGGCTAAAAAAAACATTTGGGCAATTCAAGGTGTCACAGTTCAAGAATTCCTTCAGTTCAAAGCAAAACTGTTGCAGGTGTATCCACTCTGTCGGAGCATCAATGTTGAACTCACACAGTTGCCAAGCTCTTTTCAACCATGAAACAAATCTAGGCGAGGAAAACTGATTATATACTATAGAAGTGTATCAACATTATGCTTTCACGATGATGCAGCTTGCTTTTAAAATCTTCATCGCGAAGTGAGTAATCCGACAGGTACTTAACCATGTCTTTGTATGTTCTAAAGAACTGGCGATCGAGTGGCTGCCGGTCATAGGTGGTCTTCGGTGGAATATTCGCTATAGTGAGTCTTTCTAGAACCACTTGGTGCGACAAAGTTGCTTTCATTTTTAAAAGGTGTAAAGCTATCAATGTTCAATAAATTATCCTCATTATCGGCAGCGTATGGCCAAAAGCAAGTGTTGAGAAAGTGACGAAGTTCCATCGTCCCCATTTTTCTGGAGGTTGTGCACGCGACGACAATGTTACCGAGAGCAACGACCAATTCGTTTATTTTTGCTACTAGTGTTGGTGGAAAATGGCCTTTACTCTCCTGAAGTACTATGTACAACTTTGGTGCCAACTGACCTGATAGGTTGAGGAGCGGGAGGTTAGTATATGAGTGGGTCATTGCATTGATATTATGTGTTTTACCAATTATTTTCTTCGTACCAATTACTTCCATTGTGATATTGCGATGGATTTCACGAGAGAAGCTAGACTGATCGCAGTTAAACACATATTCCGGCTTGTACATGGGAAGCATGGAATTAACTTTTTCGATATAATCTTTGCCACTTTCTTCAGCCTTATTTAGGGAAACCAGCTGTCGATGAGTGTAAAAATGTGTCACTCGTCGCTTCTTAATTCGTCTTCGCTTTTTAAACTTTGTGACCCATCGAGACGACGCACAGAATTTGTCCGGTGGAATATCGAGCTTTCGAGCAATGTCAAGTGCCATGTGTCGAAGATCGTGATCACGAATCAGAGCACCCAAGTTCGAATGTCACAGAAACGTGCAAACAGTTTCTCGTCTAAAATACGATATTTCGCCAAAAGAGATGAACTATCCGCTAGTTGCTTCTTGTATCTGGACACCGTAGCTGGAGACACACATAGGCGGTTAAATAACCCCTCAATACTGGAATTTTGGATATACTTTGATTGTATTGAAGATTTTCGGACTTTATCTTTAGTGAATAGTCCGACTTT